>NW_026646778.1:0-107580 GCF_949987535.1 Balaenoptera acutorostrata | reverse complement strand
ACCCAGAAGATGGTACACCGTGTGATCGGGAAAGGTTTCTAAAACGCACCTCATTTCTCATCTCCTTTGCTCGGGTTCGCCATTCCAGCCGATTTACTAGCCATCTCCCTCCTTGGAGAATCAGCACCTTTAACCTCCTGTTCCGTACAGGTTGCAATTTGTCCTGAGGATGAACGGGAAGAGGGGGAACCAATGAGAGACTAGCTCTAGGTGTTGGGACAGGCACAGGTCACTCTATTTTCCCATCAGGAAGAAGAATTAAGCACAAGCTCAGCCTGCCCCCCAGAACCAGAAGAGGGCCTGAAGCAATCCTGCGCTTTTGCGGCCAGCTCCCAAAAAAGCGAGTTGAAAAATGGAGCTCAGGGGCACTGCAATTCACAAACCTGCAGAGTTTTAAATGATACCTCTCGTCCACAAATATATTAAGGGAAGGCAACGAAGAGGCTTTGAAAGCAAGGCAGAATTGCAGGAAACAGATTTCAGGAGGTAGATTCGAATCGCCTTGAAAGCACATGAAAAGCGGCAAAACGTGGACAATGATGCCCTTGGCCAAAAAGGGCGTATGCGTTTTTTCCTGAATATATTCAGGAAAAAACGCATACGCCCTTTTTGGCCAACCAAGCAACCTGGAAAGGCCAATCAGCGCTCCAAAGAAGTCTCGCTTCCCAGCGGGCAAAAGGGCCATGCGGAAAAAAGTGTCCAAACCAGAAATGCAGGACCGGCCATGGAGAAATGGGAGCCTTGCTACGCTGATGGGTGGGATGTAAATTGCCAACAGCCACTCTGGAGAAGTGTACGGTGTGTTCTGAAACATCTAAAAAACACAGCTTGGAGAGCATAGGGCACTTCCACTCATGGGCGTATAAATTGGGAAAACTAAAAATCAGCAAGACACAGGCACCCCAAAGTTTAGGGCTGCTCTGTTGACAAGAACCCCCACTTCATTACACCTTAAATATCCTAGGAAAGAGAAAAATGGATAAAGAAGTTGTGGTCCTCATGTACAATGGAATATCACTCAGCCATGAAATCCACGTCATAAGGCTAGTAGCAGCACGATGAGTGGATTTAGGTACGACGATTCTAAGTGAAATAAGTCACACAGAAAAAGACACTTATCATAAGATATCACTTAGAGAAGGAATGTAAAAACCGCTACACTTGAACTGAATTACAAAACAGAACAGAGTCACACGTTTAGAAAACACACTATGGCTGCTGAACGGGAAAGGTGAGGTGGGGTGATGCATAAAACAAGGGTTTTCAAATTAGCTCAGATACCGTTCCATAAACCCAATATGTAAGAGACAAGACCTATTCCTTTTTCAGTGAATTGGACTCAACACCCCCTATTCACCGCACAAGAATATATCTGACTAGTAAGAATCTTCAAACCTATGTATTGATATCTCTCTGTAAGTGAATCAAGGGGGTGTAAAGCGGCATAAACACAGCCGTGAAAAGCAGCTAAACCCCATTATAAAAATAAATTACTTTTCAAAACCCGTGAAACAAAGGCAGTGAAAGAGAGAGAAATTCTTACAAAATTCGTTCAGGGGCTGTGATGCAACCTGGATTGACCATATCTAGACCCACAGCTGATTGAGACATAAGGGTGGACACTCTTGGGGCTGAGAGGTTCGGTGAGGTTGGGTGAGCCAACGCAGACCCTTTCAAGTAATACTGCATGGTACCCATCCCATGGGTCCCAAATCTCCAGGTTCAAGGGCATCTTCCTACGTCGAAAACAGGCATGAGAAACCCAGAAGATGGTACACCGTGTGATCGGGAAAGGTTTCTAAAACGCACCTCATTTCTCATCTCCTTTGCTCGGGTTCGCCATTCCAGCCGATTTACTAGCCATCTCCCTCCTTGGAGAATCAGCACCTTTAACCTCCTGTTCCGTACAGGTTGCAATTTGTCCTGAGGATGAACGGGAAGAGGGGGAACCAATGAGAGACTAGCTCTAGGTGTTGGGACAGGCACAGGTCACTCTATTTTCCCATCAGGAAGAAGAATTAAGCACAAGCTCAGCCTGCCCCCCAGAACCAGAAGAGGGCCTGAAGCAATCCTGCGCTTTTGCGGCCAGCTCCCAAAAAAGCGAGTTGAAAAATGGAGCTCAGGGTCACTGCAATTCACAGACCTGCAGAGTTTTAAATGATACCTCTCGTCCACAAATATATTAAGGGAAGGCAACGAAGAGGCTTTGAAAGCAAGGCAGAATTGCAGGAAACAGATTTCAGGAGGTAGATTCGAATCGCCTTGAAAGCACATGAAAAGCGGCAAAACGTGGACAATGATGCCCTTGGCCAAAAAGGGCGTATGCGTTTTTTCCTGAATATATTCAGGAAAAAACGCATACGCCCTTTTTGGCCAACCAAGCAACCTGGAAAGGCCAATCAGCGCTCCAAAGAAGTCTCGCTTCCCAGCGGGCAAAAGGGCCATGCGGAAAAAAGTGTCCAAACCAGAAATGCAGGACCGGCCATGGAGAAATGGGAGCCTTGCTACGCTGATGGGTGGGATGTAAATTGCCAACAGCCACTCTGGAGAAGTGTACGGTGTGTTCTGAAACATCTAAAAACACAGCTTGGAGAGCATAGGGCACTTCCACTCATGGGCGTATAAATTGGGAAAACTAAAAATCAGCAAGACACAGGCACCCCAAAGTTTAGGGCTGCTCTGTTGACAAGAACCCCCACTTCATTACACCTTAAATATCCTAGGAAAGAGAAAAATGGATAAAGAAGTTGTGGTCCTCATGTACAATGGAATATCACTCAGCCATGAAATCCACGTCATAAGGCTAGTAGCAGCACGATGAGTGGATTTAGGTACGACGATTCTAAGTGAAATAAGTCACACAGAAAAAGACACTTATCATAAGATATCACTTAGAGAAGGAATGTAAAAACCGCTACACTTGAACTGAATTACAAAACAGAACAGAGTCACACGTTTAGAAAACACACTATGGCTGCTGAACGGGAAAGGTGAGGTGGGGTGATGCATAAAACAAGGGTTTCAAATTAGCTCCGATACCGTTCCATAAACCCAATATGTAAGAGACAAGACCTATTCCTTTTTCAGTGAATTGGACTCAACACCCCCTATTCACCGCACAAGAATATATCTGACTAGTAAGAATCTTCAAACCTATGTATTGATATCTCTCTGTAAGTGAGTCAAGGGGGTGTAAAGCGGCATAAACACAGCCGTGAAAAAGCAGCTAAACCCCATTATAAAAATAAATTACTTTTCAAAACCCGTGAAACAAAGGCAGTGAAAGAGAGAGAAATTCTTACAAAATTCGTTCAGGGGCTGTGATGCAACCTGGATTGACCATATCTAGACCCACAGCTGATTGAGACATAAGGGTGGACACTCTTGGGGCTGAGAGGTTCGGTGAGGTTGGGTGAGCCAACGCAGACCCTTTCAAGTAATACTGCATGGTACCCATCCCATGGGTCCCAAATCTCCAGGTTCAAGGGCATCTTCCTACGTCGAAAACAGGCATGAGAAACCCAGAAGATGGTACACCGTGTGATCGGGAAAGGTTTCTAAAACGCACCTCATTTCTCATCTCCTTTGCTCGGGTTCGCCATTCCAGCCGATTTACTAGCCATCTCCCTCCTTGGAGAATCAGCACCTTTAACCTCCTGTTCCGTACAGGTTGCAATTTGTCCTGAGGATGAACGGAAGAGGGGGAACCAATGAGAGACTAGCTCTAGGTGTTGGGACAGGCACAGGTCACTCTATTTTCCCATCAGGAAGAAGAATTAAGCACAAGCTCAGCCTGCCCCCCAGAACCAGAAGAGGGCCTGAAGCAATCCTGCGCTTTTGCGGCCAGCTCCCAAAAAAGCGAGTTGAAAAATGGAGCTCAGGGTCACTGCAATTCACAGACCTGCAGAGTTTTAAATGATACCTCTCGTCCACAAATATATTAAGGGAAGGCAACGAAGAGGCTTTGAAAGCAAGGCAGAATTGCAGGAAACAGATTTCAGGAGGTAGATTCGAATCGCCTTGAAAGCACATGAAAAGCGGCAAAACGTGGACAATGATGCCCTTGGCCAAAAAGGGCGTATGCGTTTTTTCCTGAATATATTCAGGAAAAAACGCATACGCCCTTTTTGGCCAACCAAGCAACCTGGAAAGGCCAATCAGCGCTCCAAAGAAGTCTCGCTTCCCAGCGGGCAAAAGGGCCATGCGGAAAAAAGTGTCCAAACCAGAAATGCAGGACCGGCCATGGAGAAATGGGAGCCTTGCTACGCTGATGGGTGGGATGTAACTTGCCAACAGCCACTCTGGAGAAGTGTACGGTGTGTTCTGAAACATCTAAAAAACACAGCTTGGAGAGCATAGGGCACTTCCACTCATGGGCGTACAAATTGGGAAAACTAAAAATCAGCAAGACACAGGCACCCCAAAGTTTAGGGCTGCTCTGTTGACAAGAACCCCCACTTCATTACACCTTAAATATCCTAGGAAAGTGAAAAATGGATAAAGAAGTGGTGGTCCTCATGTACAATGGAATATCACTCAGCCATGAAATCCACGTCATAAGGCTAGTAGCAGCACGATGAGTGGATTTAGGTACGACGATTCTAAGTGAAATAAGTCACACAGAAAAAGACACTTATCATAAGATATCACTTAGAGAGGGAATGTAAAAACCGCTACACTTGAACTGAATTACAAAACAGAACAGAGTCACACGTTCAGAAAACACACTATGGCTGCTGAACGGGAAAGGTGAGGTGGGGTGATGCATAAAACAAGGGTTTCAAATTAGCTCAGATACCGTTCCATAAACCCAATATGTAAGAGACAAGACCTATTCCTTTTTCAGTGAACTGGACTCAACACCCCCTATTCACCGCACAAGAATATATCTGACTAGTAAGAATCTTCAAACCTATGTATTGATATCTCTCTGTAAGTGAGTCAAGGGGGTGTAAAGCGGCATAAACACAGCCGTGAAAAGCAGCTAAACCCCATTATAAAAATAAATTACTTTTCAAAACCCGTGAAACAAAGGCAGTGAAAGAGAGAGAAATTCTTACAAAATTCGTTCAGGGGCTGTGATGCAACCTGGATTGACCATATCTAGACCCACAGCTGATTGCGACATAAGGGTGGACACTCTTGGGGCTGAGAGGATCGGTGAGGTCGGGTGAGCCAACGCAGACCCTTTCAAGTAATACTGCATGGTACCCATCCCATGGGTCCCAAATCTCCAGGTTCAAGGGCATCTTCCTACGTCGAAAACAGGCATGAGAAACCCAGAAGATGGTACACCGTGTGATCGGGAAAGGTTTCTAAAACGCACCTCATTTCTCATCTCCTTTGCTCGGGTTTGCCATTCCAGCCGATTTACTAGCCATCTCCCTCCTTGGAGAATCAGCACCTTTAACCTCCTGTTCTGTACAGGTTGCAATTTGTCCTGAGGATGAACGGGAAGAGGGGGAACCAATGAGAGACTAGCTCTAGGTGTTGGGACAGGCACAGGTCACTCTATTTTCCCATCAGGAAGAAGAATTAAGCACAAGCTCAGCCTGCCCCCCAGAACCAGAAGAGTGCCTGAAGCAATCCTGCGCTTTTGCGGCCAGCTCCCAAAAAAGCGAGTTGAAAAATGGAGCTCAGGGTCACTGCAATTCACAGACCTGCAGAGTTTTAAATGATACCTCTCGTCCACAAATATATTAAGGGAAGGCAACGAAGAGGCTTTGAAAGCAAGGCAGAATTGCAGGAAACAGATTTCAGGAGGTAGATTCGAATCGCCTTGAAAGCACATGAAAAGCGGCAAAACGTGGACAATGATGCCCTTGGCCAAAAAGGGCGTATGCGTTTTTTCCTGAATATATTCAGGAAAAAACGCATACGCCCTTTTTGGCCAACCAAGCAACCTGGAAAGGCCAATCAGCGCTCCAAAGAAGTCTCGCTTCCCAGCGGGCAAAAGGGCCATGCGGAAAAAAGTGTCCAAACCAGAAATGCAGGACCGGCCATGGAGAAATGGGAGCCTTGCTACGCTGATGGGTGGGATGTAAATTGCCAACAGCCACTCTGGAGAAGTGTACGGTGTGTCCTGAAACATCTAAAAAACACAGCTTGGAGAGCATAGGGCACTTCCACTCATGGGCGTATAAATTGGGAAAACTAAAAATCAGCAAGACACAGGCACCCCAAAGTTTAGGGCTGCTCTGTGGACAAGAACCCCCACTTCATTACACCTTAAATATCCTAGGAAAGAGAAAAATGGATAAAGAAGTTGTGGTCCTCATGTACAATGGAATATCACTCAGCCATGAAATCAACGTCATAAGGCTAGTAGCAGCACGATGAGTGGATTTAGGTACGACGATTCTAAGTGAAATAAGTCACACAGAAAAAGACACTTATCATAAGATATCACTTCTAGAGGGAATGTAAAAACCGCTACACTTGAACTGAATTGCAAAACAGAACAGAGTCCCACGTTTAGGAAACACACTATGGCTGCTGAACGGGAAAGGTGAGGTGGGGTGATGCATAAAACAAGGGTTTCAAATTAGCTCCGATACCGTTCCATAAACCCAATATGTAAGAGACAAGACCTATTCCTTTTTCAGTGAACTGGACTCAACACCCCCTATTCACCGCACAAGGATATATCTGACTAGTAAGAATCTTCAAACCTATGTATTGATATCTCTCTGTAAGTGAGTCAAGGGGGTGTAAAGCGGCATAAACACAGCCGTGAAAAGCAGCTAAACCCCATTATAAAAATAAATTACTTTTCAAAACCCGTGAAACAAAGCCAGTGAAAGAGAGAGAAATTCTTACAAAATTCGTTCAGGGGCTGTGATGCAACCTGGATTGACCATATCTAGACCCACAGCTGATTGAGACATAAGGGTGGACACTCTTGGGGCTGAGAGGTTCGGTGAGGTTGGGTGAGCCAACGCAGACCCTTTCAAGTAATACTGCATGGTACCCATCCCATGGGTCCCAAATCTCCAGGTTCAAGGGCATCTTCCTACGTCGAAAACAGGCATGAGAAACCCAGAAGATGGTACACCGTGTGATCGGGAAAGGTTTCTAAAACGCACCTCATTTCTCGTCTCCTTTGCTCGGGTTCGCCATTCCAGCCGATTTACTAGCCATCTCCCTCCTTGGAGAATCAGCACCTTTAACCTCCTGTTCCGTACAGGTTGCAATTTGTCCTGAGGATGAACGGGAAGAGGGGGAACCAATGAGAGACTAGCTCTAGGTGTTGGGACAGGCACAGGTCACTCTATTTTCCCATCAGGAAGAAGAATTAAGCACAAGCTCAGCCTGCCCCCCAGAACCAGAAGAGGGCCTGAAGCAATCCTGCGCTTTTGCGGCCAGCTCCCAAAAAAGCGAGTTGAAAAATGGAGCTCAGGGGCACTGCAATTCACAAACCTGCAGAGTTTTAAATGATACCTCTCGTCCACAAATATATTAAGGGAAGGCAACGAAGAGGCTTTGAAAGCAAGGCAGAATTGCAGGAAACAGATTTCAGGAGGTAGATTCGAATCGCCTTGAAAGCACATGAAAAGCGGCAAAACGTGGACAATGATGCCCTTGGCCAAAAAGGGCGTATGCGTTTTTTCCTGAATATATTCAGGAAAAAACGCATACGCCCTTTTTGGCCAACCAAGCAACCTGGAAAGGCCAATCAGCGCTCCAAAGAAGTCTCGCTTCCCAGCGGGCAAAAGGGCCATGCGGAAAAAAGTGTCCAAACCAGAAATGCAGGACCGGCCATGGAGAAATGGGAGCCTTGCTACGCTGATGGGTGGGATGTAAATTGCCAACAGCCACTCTGGAGAAGTGTACGGTGTGTTCTGAAACATCTAAAAAACACAGCTTGGAGAGCATAGGGCACTTCCACTCATGGGCGTATAAATTGGGAAAACTAAAAATCAGCAAGACACAGGCACCCCAAAGTTTAGGGCTGCTCTGTTGACAAGAACCCCCACTTCATTACACCTTAAATATCCTAGGAAAGCGAAAAATGGATAAAGAAGTTGGGGTCCTCATGTACAATGGAATATCACTCAGCCATGAAATCAACGTCATAAGGCTAGTAGCAGCACGATGAGTGGATTTAGGTACGACGATTCTAAGTGAAATAAGTCACACAGAAAAAGACACTTATCATAAGATATCACTTAGAGAGGGAATGTAAAAACCGCTACACTTGAACTGAATTACAAAACAGAACAGAGTCACACGTTCAGAAAACACACTATGGCTGCTGAACGGGAAAGATGAGGTGGGGTGATGCATAAAACAAGGGTTTCAAATTAGCTCCGATACCGTTCCATAAACCCAATATGTAAGAGACAAGACCTATTCCTTTTTCAGTGAACTGGACTCAACACCCCCTATTCACCGCACAAGAATATATCTGACTAGTAAGAATCTTCAAACCTATGTATTGATATCTCTCTGTAAGTGAGTCAAGGGGGTGTAAAGCGGCATAAACACAGCCGTGAAAAGCAGCTAAACCCCATTATAAAAATAAATTACTTTTCAAAACCCGTGAAACAAAGGCAGTGAAAGAGAGAGAAATTCTTACAAAATTCGTTCAGGGGCTGTGATGCAACCTGGATTGACCATATCTAGACCCACAGCTGATTGAGACATAAGGGTGGACACTCTTGGGGCTGAGAGGTTCGGTGAGGTTGGGTGAGCCAACGCAGACCCTTTCAAGTAATACTGCATGGTACCCATCCCATGGGTCCCAAATCTCCAGGTTCAAGGGCATCTTCCTACGTCGAAAACAGGCATGAGAAACCCAGAAGATGGTACACCGTGTGATCGGGAAAGGTTTCTAAAACGCACCTCATTTCTCATCTCCTTTGCTCGGGTTCGCCATTCCAGCCGATTTACTAGCCATCTCCCTCCTTGGAGAATCAGCACCTTTAACCTCCTGTTCCGTACAGGTTGCAATTTGTCCTGAGGATGAACGGGAAGAGGGGGAACCAATGAGAGACTAGCTCTAGGTGTTGGGACAGGCACAGGTCACTCTATTTTCCCATCAGGAAGAAGAATTAAGCACAAGCTCAGCCTGCCCCCCAGAACCAGAAGAGGGCCTGAAGCAATCCTGCGCTTTTGCGGCCAGCTCCCAAAAAAGCGAGTTGAAAAATGGAGCTCAGGGGCACTGCAATTCACAAACCTGCAGAGTTTTAAATGATACCTCTCGTCCACAAATATATTAAGGGAAGGCAACGAAGAGGCTTTGAAAGCAAGGCAGAATTGCAGGAAACAGATTTCAGGAGGTAGATTCGAATCGCCTTGAAAGCACATGAAAAGCGGCAAAACGTGGACAATGATGCCCTTGGCCAAAAAGGGCGTATGCGTTTTTTCCTGAATATATTCAGGAAAAAACGCATACGCCCTTTTTGGCCAACCAAGCAACCTGGAAAGGCCAATCAGCGCTCCAAAGAAGTCTCGCTTCCCAGCGGGCAAAAGGGCCATGCGGAAAAAAGTGTCCAAACCAGAAATGCAGGACCGGCCATGGAGAAATGGGAGCCTTGCTACGCTGATGGGTGGGATGTAACTTGCCAACAGCCACTCTGGAGAAGTGTACGGTGTGTTCTGAAACATCTAAAAAACACAGCTTGGAGAGCATAGGGCACTTCCACTCATGGGCGTATAAATTGGGAAAACTAAAAATCAGCAAGACACAGGCACCCCAAAGTTTAGGGCTGCTCTGTTGACAAGAACCCCCACTTCATTACACCTTAAATATCCTAGGAAAGAGAAAAATGGATAAAGAAGTTGTGGTCCTCATGTACAATGGAATATCACTCAGCCATGAAATCCACGTCATAAGGCTAGTAGCAGCACGATGAGTGGATTTAGGTACGACGATTCTAAGTGAAATAAGTCACACAGAAAAAGACACTTATCATAAGATATCACTTAGAGAAGGAATGTAAAAACCGCTACACTTGAACTGAATTACAAAACAGAACAGAGTCACACGTTTAGAAAACACACTATGGCTGCTGAACGGGAAAGGTGAGGTGGGGTGATGCATAAAACAAGGGTTTCAAATTAGCTCCGATACCGTTCCATAAACCCAATATGTAAGAGACAAGACCTATTCCTTTTTCAGTGAATTGGACTCAACACCCCCTATTCACCGCACAAGAATATATCTGACTAGTAAGAATCTTCAAACCTATGTATTGATATCTCTCTGTAAGTGAGTCAAGGGGGTGTAAAGCGGCATAAACACAGCCGTGAAAAGCAGCTAAACCCCATTATAAAAATAAATTACTTTTCAAAACCCGTGAAACAAAGGCAGTGAAAGAGAGAGAAATTCTTACAAAATTCGTTCAGGGGCTGTGATGCAACCTGGATTGACCATATCTAGACCCACAGCTGATTGAGACATAAGGGTGGACACTCTTGGGGCTGAGAGGTTCGGTGAGGTTGGGTGAGCCAACGCAGACCCTTTCAAGTAATACTGCATGGTACCCATCCCATGGGTCCCAAATCTCCAGGTTCAAGGGCATCTTCCTACGTCGAAAACAGGCATGAGAAACCCAGAAGATGGTACACCGTGTGATCGGGAAAGGTTTCTAAAACGCACCTCATTTCTCATCTCCTTTGCTCGGGTTCGCCATTCCAGCCGATTTACTAGCCATCTCCCTCCTTGGAGAATCAGCACCTTTAACCTCCTGTTCCGTACAGGTTGCAATTTGTCCTGAGGATGAACGGGAAGAGGGGGAACCAATGAGAGACTAGCTCTAGGTGTTGGGACAGGCACAGGTCACTCTATTTTCCCATCAGGAAGAAGAATTAAGCACAAGCTCAGCCTGCCCCCCAGAACCAGAAGAGGGCCTGAAGCAATCCTGCGCTTTTGCGGCCAGCTCCCAAAAAAGCGAGTTGAAAAATGGAGCTCAGGGTCACTGCAATTCACAGACCTGCAGAGTTTTAAATGATACCTCTCGTCCACAAATATATTAAGGGAAGGCAACGAAGAGGCTTTGAAAGCAAGGCAGAATTGCAGGAAACAGATTTCAGGAGGTAGATTCGAATCGCCTTGAAAGCACATGAAAAGCGGCAAAACGTGGACAATGATGCCCTTGGCCAAAAAGGGCGTATGCGTTTTTTCCTGAATATATTCAGGAAAAAACGCATACGCCCTTTTTGGCCAACCAAGCAACCTGGAAAGGCCAATCAGCGCTCCAAAGAAGTCTCGCTTCCCAGCGGGCAAAAGGGCCATGCGGAAAAAAGTGTCCAAACCAGAAATGCAGGACCGGCCATGGAGAAATGGGAGCCTTGCTACGCTGATGGGTGGGATGTAACTTGCCAACAGCCACTCTGGAGAAGTGTACGGTGTGTTCTGAAACATCTAAAAAACACAGCTTGGAGAGCATAGGGCACTTCCACTCATGGGCGTACAAATTGGGAAAACTAAAAATCAGCAAGACACAGGCACCCCAAAGTTTAGGGCTGCTCTGTTGACAAGAACCCCCACTTCATTACACCTTAAATATCCTAGGAAAGTGAAAAATGGATAAAGAAGTGGTGGTCCTCATGTACAATGGAATATCACTCAGCCATGAAATCCACGTCATAAGGCTAGTAGCAGCACGATGAGTGGATTTAGGTACGACGATTCTAAGTGAAATAAGTCACACAGAAAAAGACACTTATCATAAGATATCACTTCTAGAGGGAAGGTAAAAACCGCTACACTTGAACTGAATTGCAAAACAGAACAGAGTCCCACGTTTAGGAAACACACTATGGCTGCTGAACGGGAAAGGTGAGGTGGGGTGATGCATAAAACAAGGGTTTCAAATTAGCTCAGATACCGTTCCATAAACCCAATATGTAAGAGACAAGACCTATTCCTTTTTCAGTGAACTGGACTCAACACCCCCTATTCACCGCACAAGGATATATCTGACTAGTAAGAATCTTCAAACCTATGTATTGATATCTCTCTGTAAGTGAGTCAAGGGGGTGTAAAGCGGCATAAACACAGCCGTGAAAAGCAGCTAAACCCCATTATAAAAATAAATTACTTTTCAAAACCCGTGAAACAAAGGCAGTGAAAGAGAGAGAAATTCTTACAAAATTCGTTCAGGGGCTGTGATGCAACCTGGATTGACCATATCTAGACCCACAGCTGATTGAGACATAAGGGTGGACACTCTTGGGGCTGAGAGGTTCGGTGAGGTTGGGTGAGCCAACGCAGACCCTTTCAAGTAATACTGCATGGTACCCATCCCATGGGTCCCAAATCTCCAGGTTCAAGGGCATCTTCCTACGTCGAAAACAGGCATGAGAAACCCAGAAGATGGTACACCGTGTGATCGGGAAAGGTTTCTAAAACGCACCTCATTTCTCATCTCCTTTGCTCGGGTTCGCCATTCCAGCCGATTTACTAGCCATCTCCCTCCTTGGAGAATCAGCACCTTTAACCTCCTGTTCCGTACAGGTTGCAATTTGTCCTGAGGATGAACGGGAAGAGGGGGAACCAATGAGAGACTAGCTCTAGGTGTTGGGACAGGCACAGGTCACTCTATTTTCCCATCAGGAAGAAGAATTAAGCACAAGCTCAGCCTGCCCCCCAGAACCAGAAGAGGGCCTGAAGCAATCCTGCGCTTTTGCGGCCAGCTCCCAAAAAAGCGAGTTGAAAAATGGAGCTCAGGGGCACTGCAATTCACAAACCTGCAGAATTTTAAATGATACCTCTCGTCCACAAATATATTAAGGGAAGGCAACGAAGAGGCTTTGAAAGCAAGGCAGAATTGCAGGAAACAGATTTCAGGAGGTAGATTCGAATCGCCTTGAAAGCACATGAAAAGCGGCAAAACGTGGACAATGATGCCCTTGGCCAAAAAGGGCGTATGCGTTTTTTCCTGAATATATTCAGGAAAAAACGCATACGCCCTTTTTGGCCAACCAAGCAACCTGGAAAGGCCAATCAGCGCTCCAAAGAAGTCTCGCTTCCCAGCGGGCAAAAGGGCCATGCGGAAAAAAGTGTCCAAACCAGAAATGCAGGACCGGCCATGGAGAAATGGGAGCCTTGCTACGCTGATGGGTGGGATGTAACTTGCCAACAGCCACTCTGGAGAAGTGTACGGTGTGTTCTGAAACATCTAAAAAACACAGCTTGGAGAGCATAGGGCACTTCCACTCATGGGCGTATAAATTGGGAAAACTAAAAATCAGCAAGACACAGGCACCCCAAAGTTTAGGGCTGCTCTGTTGACAAGAACCCCCACTTCATTACACCTTAAATATCCTAGGAAAGAGAAAAATGGATAAAGCAGTTGTGGTCCTCATGTACAATGGAATATCACTCAGCCATGAAATCCACGTCATAAGGCTAGTAGCAGCACGATGAGTGGATTTAGGTACGACGATTCTAAGTGAAATAAGTCACACAGAAAAAGACACTTATCATAAGATATCACTTAGAGAGGGAATGTAAAAACCGCTACACTTGAACTGAATTACAAAACAGAACAGAGTCACACGTTCAGAAAACACACTATGGCTGCTGAACGGGAAAGGTGAGGTGGGGTGATGCATAAAACAAGGGTTTCAAATTAGCTCCGATACCGTTCCATAAACCCAATATGTAAGAGACAAGACCTATTCCTTTTTCAGTGAACTGGACTCAACACCCCCTATTCACCGCACAAGGATATATCTGACTAGTAAGAATCTTCAAACCTATGTATTGATATCTCTCTGTAAGTGAGTCAAGGGGGTGTAAAGCGGCATAAACACAGCCGTGAAAAGCAGCTAAACCCCATTATAAAAATAAATTACCTTTCAAAACCCGTTAAACAAAGGCAGTGAAAGAGAGAGAAATTCTTACAAAATTCGTTCAGGGGCTGTGATGCAACCTGGATTGACCATATCTAGACCCACAGCTGATTGAGACATAAGGGTGGACACTCTTGGGGCTGAGAGGTTCGGTGAGGTTGGGTGAGCCAACGCAGACCCTTTCAAGTAATACTGCATGGTACCCATCCCATGGGTCCCAAATCTCCAGGTTCAAGGGCATCTTCCTACGTCGAAAACAGGCATGAGAAACCCAGAAGATGGTACACCGTGTGATCGGGAAAGGTTTCTAAAACGCACCTCATTTCTCATCTCCTTTGCTCGGGTTCGCCATTCCAGCCGATTTACTAGCCATCTCCCTCCTTGGAGAATCAGCACCTTTAACCTCCTGTTCCGTACAGGTTGCAATTTGTCCTGAGGATGAACGGGAAGAGGGGGAACCAATGAGAGACTAGCTCTAGGGGTTGGGACAGGCACAGGTCACTCTATTTTCCCATCAGGAAGAAGAATTAAGCACAAGCTCAGCCTGCCCCCCAGAACCAGAAGAGGGCCTGAAGCAATCCTGCGCTTTTGCGGCCAGCTCCCAAAAAAGCGAGTTGAAAAATGGAGCTCAGGGTCACTGCAATTCACAGACCTGCAGAGTTTTAAATGATACCTCTCGTCCACAAATATATTAAGGGAAGGCAACGAAGAGGCTTTGAAAGCAAGGCAGAATTGCAGGAAACAGATTTCAGGAGGTAGATTCGAATCGCCTTGAAAGCACATGAAAAGCGGCAAAACGTGGACAATGATGCCCTTGGCCAAAAAGGGCGTATGCGTTTTCTCCTGAATATATTCAGGAAAAAACGCATACGCCCTTTTTGGCCAACCAAGCAACCTGGAAAGGCCAATCAGCGCTCCAAAGAAGTCTCGCTTCCCAGCGGGCAAAAGGGCCATGCGGAAAAAAGTGTCCAAACCAGAAATGCAGGACAGGCCATGGAGAAATGGGAGCCTTGCTACGCTGATGGGTGGGATGTAAATTGCCAACAGCCACTCTGGAGAAGTGTACGGTGTGTTCTGAAACATCTAAAAAACACAGCTTGGAGAGCATAGGGCACTTCCACTCATGGGCGTATAAATTGGGAAAACTAAAAATCAGCAAGACACAGGCACCCCAAAGTTTAGGGCTGCTCTGTGGACAAGAACCCCCACTTCATTACACCTTAAATATCCTAGGAAAGAGAAAAATGGATAAAGCAGTTGTGGTCCTCATGTACAATGGAATATCACTCAGCCATGAAATCAACGTCATAAGGCTAGTAGCAGCACGATGAGTGGATTTAGGTACGACGATTCTAAGTGAAATAAGTCACACAGAAAAAGACACTTATCATAAGATATCACTTCTAGAGGGAATGTAAAAACCGCTACACTTGAACTGAATTGCAAAACAGAACAGAGTCCCACGTTTAGGAAACACACTATGGCTGCTGAACGGGAAAGGTGAGGTGGGGTGATGCATAAAACAAGGGTTTCAAATTAGCTCAGATACCGTTCCATAAACCCAATATGTAAGAGACAAGACCTATTCCTTTTTCAGTGAACTGGACTCAACACCCCCTATTCACCGCACAAGGATATATCTGACTAGTAAGAATCTTCAAACCTATGTATTGATATCTCTCTGTAAGTGAGTCAAGGGGGTGTAAAGCGGCATAAACACAGCCGTGAAAAGCAGCTAAACCCCATTATAAAAATAAATTACTTTTCAAAACCCGTGAAACAAAGGCAGTGAAAGAGAGAGAAATTCTTACAAAATTCGTTCAGGGGCTGTGATGCAACCTGGATTGACCATATCTAGACCCACAGCTGATTGAGACATAAGGGTGGACACTCTTGGGGCTGAGAGGTTCGGTGAGGTTGGGTGAGCCAACGCAGACCCTTTCAAGTAATACTGCATGGTACCCATCCCATGGGTCCCAAATCTCCAGGTTCAAGGGCATCTTCCTACGTCGAAAACAGGCATGAGAAACCCAGAAGATGGTACACCGTGTGATCGGGAAAGGTTTCTAAAACGCACCTCATTTCTCATCTCCTTTGCTCGGGTTCGCCATTCCAGCCGATTTACTAGCCATCTCCCTCCTTGGAGAATCAGCACCTTTAACCTCCTGTTCCGTACAGGTTGCAATTTGTCCTGAGGATGAACGGGAAGAGGGGGAACCAATGAGAGACTAGCTCTAGGTGTTGGGACAGGCACAGGTCACTCTATTTTCCCATCAGGAAGAAGAATTAAGCACAAGCTCAGCCTGCCCCCCAGAACCAGGAGAGGGCCTGAAGCAATCCTGCGCTTTTGCGGCCAGCTCCCAAAAAAGCGAGTTGAAAAATGGAGCTCAGGGGCACTGCAATTCACAAACCTGCAGAGTTTTAAATGATACCTCTCGTCCACAAATATATTAAGGGAAGGCAACGAAGAGGCTTTGAAAGCAAGGCAGAATTGCAGGAAACAGATTTCAGGAGGTAGATTCGAATCGCCTTGAAAGCACATGAAAAGCGGCAAAACGTGGACAATGATGCCCTTGGCCAAAAAGGGCGTATGCGTTTTTTCCTGAATATATTCAGGAAAAAACGCATACGCCCTTTTTGGCCAACCAAGCAACCTGGAAAGGCCAATCAGCGCTCCAAAGAAGTCTCGCTTCCCAGCGGGCAAAAGGGCCATGCGGAAAAAAGTGTCCAAACCAGAAATGCAGGACCGGCCATGGAGAAATGGGAGCCTTGCTACGCTGATGGGTGGGATGTAAATTGCCAACAGCCACTCTGGAGAAGTGTACGGTGTGTTCTGAAACATCTAAAAAACACAGCTTGGAGAGCATAGGGCACTTCCACTCATGGGCGTATAAATTGGGAAAACTAAAAATCAGCAAGACACAGGCACCCCAAAGTTTAGGGCTGCTCTGTTGACAAGAACCCCCACTTCATTACACCTTAAATATCCTAGGAAAGCGAAAAATGGATAAAGAAGTTGTGGTCCTCATGTACAATGGAATATCACTCAGCCATGAAATCCACGTCATAAGGCTAGTAGCAGCACGATGAGTGGATTTAGGTACGACGATTCTAAGTGAAATAAGTCACACAGAAAAAGACACTTATCATAAGATATCACTTAGAGAGGGAATGTAAAAACCGCTACACTTGAACTGAATTACAAAACAGAACAGAGTCACACGTTCAGAAAACACACTATGGCTGCTGAACGGGAAAGGTGAGGTGGGGTGATGCATAAAACAAGGGTTTCAAATTAGCTCCGATACCGTTCCATAAACCCAATATGTAAGAGACAAGACCTATTCCTTTTTCAGTGAACTGGACTCAACACCCCCTATTCACCGCACAAGGATATATCTGACTAGTAAGAATCTTCAAACCTATGTATTGATATCTCTCTGTAAGTGAGTCAAGGGGGTGTAAAGCGGCATAAACACAGCCGTGAAAAGCAGCTAAACCCCATTATAAAAATAAATTACTTTTCAAAACCCGTGAAACAAAGGCAGTGAAAGAGAGAGAAATTCTTACAAAATTCGTTCAGGGGCTGTGATGCAACCTGGATTGACCATATCTAGACCCACAGCTGATTGAGACATAAGGGTGGACACTCTTGGGGCTGAGAGGTTCGGTGAGGTTGGGTGAGCCAACGCAGACCCTTTCAAATAATACTGCATGGTACCCATCCCATGGGTCCCAAATCTCCAGGTTCAAGGGCATCTTCCTACGTCGAAAACAGGCATGAGAAACCCAGAAGATGGTACACCGTGTGATCGGGAAAGGTTTCTAAAACGCACCTCATTTCTCATCTCCTTTGCTCGGGTTCGCCATTCCAGCCGATTTACTAGCCATCTCCCTCCTTGGAGAATCAGCACCTTTAACCTCCTGTTCCGTACAGGTTGCAATTTGTCCTGAGGATGAACGGGAAGAGGGGGAACCAATGAGAGACTAGCTCTAGGTGTTGGGACAGGCACAGGTCACTCTATTTTCCCATCAGGAAGAAGAATTAAGCACAAGCTCAGCCTGCCCCCCAGAACCAGAAGAGGGCCTGAAGCAATCCTGCGCTTTTGCGGCCAGCTCCCAAAAAAGCGAGTTGAAAAATGGAGCTCAGGGGCACTGCAATTCACAAACCTGCAGAGTTTTAAATGATACCTCTCGTCCACAAATATATTAAGGGAAGGCAACGAAGAGGCTTTGAAAGCAAGGCAGAATTGCAGGAAACAGATTTCAGGAGGTAGATTCGAATCGCCTTGAAAGCACATGAAAAGCGGCAAAACGTGGACAATGATGCCCTTGGCCAAAAAGGGCGTATGCGTTTTTTCCTGAATATATTCAGGAAAAAACGCATATGCCCTTTTTGGCCAACCAAGCAAACTGGAAAGGCCAATCAGCGCTCCAAAGAAGTCTCGCTTCCCAGCGGGCAAAAGGGCCATGCGGAAAAAAGTGTCCAAACCAGAAATGCAGGACCGGCCATGGAGAAATGGGAGCCTTGCTACGCTGATGGGTGGGATGTAACTTGCCAACAGCCACTCTGGAGAAGTGTACGGTGTGTTCTGAAACATCTAAAAAACACAGCTTGGAGAGCATAGGGCACTTCCACTCATGGGCGTATAAATTGGGAAAACTAAAAATCAGCAAGACACAGGCACCCCAAAGTTTAGGGCTGCTCTGTTGACAAGAACCCCCACTTCATTACACCTTAAATATCCTAGGAAAGAGAAAAATGGATAAAGAAGTTGTGGTCCTCATGTACAATGGAATATCACTCAGCCATGAAATCCACGTCATAAGGCTAGTAGCAGCACGATGAGTGGATTTAGGTACGACGATTCTAAGTGAAATAAGTCACACAGAAAAAGACACTTATCATAAGATATCACTTAGAGAGGGAATGTAAAAACCGCTACACTTGAACTGAATTACAAAACAGAACAGAGTCACACGTTCAGAAAACACACTATGGCTGCTGAACGGGAAAGGTGAGGTGGGGTGATGCATAAAACAAGGGTTTCAAATTAGCTCCGATACCGTTCCATAAACCCAATATGTAAGAGACAAGACCTATTCCTTTTTCAGTGAACTGGACTCAACACCCCCTATTCACCGCACAAGGATATATCTGACTAGTAAGAATCTTCAAACCTATGTATTGATATCTCTCTGTAAGTGAGTCAAGGGGGTGTAAAGCGGCATAAACACAGCCGTGAAAAGCAGCTAAACCCCATTATAAAAATAAATTACTTTTCAAAACCCGTGAAACAAAGGCAGTGAAAGAGAGAGAAATTCTTACAAAATTCGTTCAGGGGCTGTGATGCAACCTGGATTGACCATATCTAGACCCACAGCTGATTGAGACATAAGGGTGGACACTCTTGGGGCTGAGAGGTTCGGTGAGGTTGGGTGAGCCAACGCAGACCCTTTCAAGTAATACTGCATGGTACCCATCCCATGGGTCCCAAATCTCCAGGTTCAAGGGCATCTTCCTACGTCGAAAACAGGCATGAGAAACCCAGAAGATGGTACACCGTGTGATCGGGAAAGGTTTCTAAAACGCACCTCATTTCTCATCTCCTTTGCTCGGGTTCGCCATTCCAGCCGATTTACTAGCCATCTCCCTCCTTGGAGAATCAGCACCTTTAACCTCCTGTTCCGTACAGGTTGCAATTTGTCCTGAGGATGAAGGGGAAGAGGGGGAACCAATGAGAGACTAGCTCTAGGGGTTGGGACAGGCACAGGTCACTCTATTTTCCCATCAGGAAGAAGAATTAAGCACAAGCTCAGCCTGCCCCCCAGAACCAGAAGAGGGCCTGAAGCAATCCTGCGCTTTTGCGGCCAGCTCCCAAAAAAGCGAGTTGAAAAATGGAGCTCAGGGGCACTGCAATTCACAAACCTGCAGAGTTTTAAATGATACCTCTCGTCCACAAATATATTAAGGGAAGGCAACGAAGAGGCTTTGAAAGCAAGGCAGAATTGCAGGAAACAGATTTCAGGAGGTAGATTCGAATCGCCTTGAAAGCACATGAAAAGCGGCAAAACGTGGACAATGATGCCCTTGGCCAAAAAGGGCGTATGCGTTTTTTCCTGAATATATTCAGGAAAAAACGCATACGCCCTTTTTGGCCAACCAAGCAACCTGGAAAGGCCAATCAGCGCTCCAAAGAAGTCTCGCTTCCCAGCGGGCAAAAGGGCCATGCGGAAAAAAGTGTCCAAACCAGAAATGCAGGACAGGCCATGGAGAAATGGGAGCCTTGCTACGCTGATGGGTGGGATGTAAATTGCCAACAGCCACTCTGGAGAAGTGTACGGTGTGTTCTGAAACATCTAAAAAACACAGCTTGGAGAGCATAGGGCACTTCCACTCATGGGCGTATAAATTGGGAAAACTAAAAATCAGCAAGACACAGGCACCCCAAAGTTTAGGGCTGCTCTGTGGACAAGAACCCCCACTTCATTACACCTTAAATATCCTAGGAAAGAGAAAAATGGATAAAGAAGTTGTGGTCCTCATGTACAATGGAATATCACTCAGCCATGAAATCCACGTCATAAGGCTAGTAGCAGCACGATGAGTGGATTTAGGTACGACGATTCTAAGTGAAATAAGTCACACAGAAAAAGACACTTATCATAAGATATCACTTAGAGAGGGAATGTAAAAACCGCTACACTTGAACTGAATTACAAAACAGAACAGAGTCACACGTTCAGAAAACACACTATGGCTGCTGAACGGGAAAGGTGAGGTGGGGTGATGCATAAAACAAGGGTTTCAAATTAGCTCCGATACCGTTCCATAAACCCAATATGTAAGAGACAAGACCTATTCCTTTTTCAGTGAACTGGACTCAACACCCCCTATTCACCGCACAAGGATATATCTGACTAGTAAGAATCTTCAAACCTATGTATTGATATCTCTCTGTAAGTGAGTCAAGGGGGTGTAAAGCGGCATAAACACAGCCGTGAAAAGCAGCTAAACCCCATTATAAAAATAAATTCCTTTTCCAAACCCGTGAAACAAAGGCAGTGAAAGAGAGAGAAATTCTTACAAAATTCGTTCAGGGGCTGTGATGCAACCTGGATTGACCATATCTAGACCCACAGCTGATTGAGACATAAGGGTGGACACTCTTGGGGCTGAGAGGTTCGGTGAGGTTGGGTGAGCCAACGCAGACCCTTTCAAGTAATACTGCATGGTACCCATCCCATGGGTCCCAAATCTCCAGGTTCAAGGGCATCTTCCTACGTCGAAAACAGGCATGAGAAACTCAGAAGATGGTACACCGTGTGATCGGGAAAGGTTTCTAAAACGCACCTCATTTCTCATCTCCTTTGCTCGGGTTCGCCATTCCAGCCGATTTACTAGCCATCTCCCTCCTTGGAGAATCAGCACCTTTAACCTCCTGTTCCGTACAGGTTGCAATTTGTCCTGAGGATGAACGGGAAGAGGAGGAACCAATGAGAGACTAGCTCTAGGTGTTGGGACAGGCACAGGTCACTCTATTTTCCCATCAGGAAGAAGAATTAAGCACAAGCTCAGCCTGCCCCCCAGAACCAGAAGAGGGCCTGAAGCAATCCTGCGCTTTTGCGGCCAGCTGCCAAAAAAGCGAGTTGAAAAATGGAGCTCAGGGGCACTGCAATTCACAAACCTGCAGAGTTTTAAATGATACCTCTCGTCCACAAATATATTAAGGGAAGGCAACGAAGAGGCTTTGAAAGCAAGGCAGAATTGCAGGAAACAGATTTCAGGAGGTAGATTCGAATCGCCTTGAAAGCACATGAAAAGCGGCAAAACGTGGACAATGATGCCCTTGGCCAAAAAGGGCGTATGCGTTTTTTCCTGAATATATTCAGGAAAAAACGCATACGCCCTTTTTGGCCAACCAAGCAACCTGGAAAGGCCAATCAGCGCTCCAAAGAAGTCTCGCTTCCCAGCGGGCAAAAGGGCCATGCGGAAAAAAGTGTCCAAACCAGAAATGCAGGACCGGCCATGGAGAAATGGGAGCCTTGCTACGCTGATGGGTGGGATGTAAATTGCCAACAGCCACTCTGGAGAAGTGTACGGTGTGTTCTGAAACATCTAAAAAACACAGCTTGGAGAGCATAGGGCACTTCCACTCATGGGCGTATAAATTGGGAAAACTAAAAATCAGCAAGACACAGGCACCCCAAAATTTAGGGCTGCTCTGTTGACAAGAACCCCCACTTCATTACACCTTAAATATCCTAGGAAAGAGAAAAATGGATAAAGAAGTTGTGGTCCTCATGTACAATGGAATATCACTCAGCCAGGAAATCCACGTCATAAGGCTAGTAGCAGCACGATGAGTGGATTTAGGTACGACGATTCTAAGTGAAATAAGTCACACAGAAAAAGACACTTATCATAAGATATCACTTAGAGAGGGAATGTAAAAACCGCTACACTTGAACTGAATTACAAAACAGAACAGAGTCACACGTTCAGAAAACACACTATGGCTGCTGAACGGGAAAGGTGAGGTGGGGTGATGCATAAAACAAGGGTTTCAAATTAGCTCAGATACCGTTCCATAAACCCAATATGTAAGAGACAAGACCTATTCCTTTTTCAGTGAACTGGACTCAACACCCCCTATTCACCGCACAAGAATATATCTGACTAGTAAGAATCTTCAAACCTATGTATTGATATCACTCTGTAAGTGAGTCAAGGGGGTGTAAAGCGGCATAAACACAGCCGTGAAAAGCAGCTAAACCCCATTATAAAAATAAATTACTTTTCAAAACCCGTGAAACAAAGGCAGTGAAAGAGAGAGAAATTCTTACAAAATTCGTTCAGGGGCTGTGATGCAACCTGGATTGACCATATCTAGACCCACAGCTGATTGAGACATAAGGGTGGACACTCTTGGGGCTGAGAGGTTCGGTGAGGTTGGGTGAGCCAACGCAGACCCTTTCAAGTAATACTGCATGGTACCCATCCCATGGGTCCCAAATCTCCAGGTTCAAGGGCATCTTCCTACGTCGAAAACAGGCATGAGAAACCCAGAAGATGGTACACCGTGTGATCGGGAAAGGTTTCTAAAATGCACCTCATTTCTCATCTCCTTTGCTCGGGTTCGCCATTCCAGCCGATTTACTAGCCATCTCCCTCCTTGGAGAATCAGCACCTTTAACCTCCTGTTCCGTACAGGTTGCAATTTGTCCTGAGGATGAACGGGAAGAGGGGGAACCAATGAGAGACTAGCTCTAGGGGTTGGGACAGGCACAGGTCACTCTATTTTCCCATCAGGAAGAAGAATTAAGCACAAGCTCAGCCTGCGCCCCAGAAGCAGAAGAGGGCCTGAAGCAATCCTGCGCTTTTGTGGCCAGCTCCCAAAAAAGCGAGTTGAAAAATGGAGCTCAGGGGCACTGCAATTCACAAACCTGCAGAGTTTTAAATGATACCTCTCGTCCACAAATATATTAAGGGAAGGCAACGAAGAGGCTTTGAAAGCAAGGCAGAATTGCAGGAAACAGATTTCAGGAGGTAGATTCGAATCGCCTTGAAAGCACATGAAAAGCGGCAAAACGTGGACAATGATGCCCTTGGCCAAAAAGGGCGTATGCGTTTTTTCCTGAATATATTCAGGAAAAAACGCATACGCCCTTTTTGGCCAACCAAGCAACCTGGAAAGGCCAATCAGCGCTCCAAAGAAGTCTCGCTTCCCAGCGGGCAAAAGGGCCATGCGGAAAAAAGTGTCCAAACCAGAAATGCAGGACCGGCCATGGAGAAATGGGAGCCTTGCTACGCTGATGGGCGGGATGTAAATTGCCAACAGCCACTCTGGAGAAGTGTACGGTGTGTTCTGAAACATCTAAAAAACACAGCTTGGAGAGCATAGGGCACTTCCACTCATGGGCGTATAAATTGGGAAAACTAAAAATCAGCAAGACACAGGCACCCCAAAGTTTAGGGCTGCTCTGTTGACAAGAACCCCCACTTCATTACACCTTAAATATCCTAGGAAAGACAAAAATGGATAAAGAAGTTGTGGTCCTCATGTACAATGGAATATCACTCAGCCATGAAATCCACGTCATAAGGCTAGTAGCAGCACGATGAGTGGATTTAGGTACGACGATTCTAAGTGAAATAAGTCACACAGAAAAAGACACTTATCATAAGATATCACTTAGAGAGGGAATGTAAAAACCGCTACACTTGAACTGAATTACAAAACAGAACAGAGTCACACGTTCAGAAAACACACTATGGCTGCTGAACGGGAAAGGTGAGGTGGGGTGATGCATAAAACAAGGGTTTCAAATTAGCTCCGATACCGTTCCATAAACCCAATATGTAAGAGACAAGACCTATTCCTTTTTCAGTGAACTGGACTCAACACCCCCTATTCACCGCACAAGGATATATCTGACTAGTAAGAATCTTCAAACCTATGTATTGATATCTCTCTGTAAGTGAGTCAAGGGGGTGTAAAGCGGCATAAACACAGCCGTGAAAAGCAGCTAAACCCCATTATAAAAATAAATTACTTTTCAAAACCCGTGAAACAAAGGCAGTGAAAGAGAGAGAAATTCTTACAAAATTCGTTCAGGGGCTGTGATGCAACCTGGATTGACCATATCTAGACCCACAGCTGATTGAGACATAAGGGTGGACACTCTTGGGGCTGAGAGGTTCGGTGAGGTTGGGTGAGCCAACGCAGACCCTTTCAAGTAATACTGCATGGTACCCATCCCATGGGTCCCAAATCTCCAGGTTCAAGGGCATCTTCCTACGTCGAAAACAGGCATGAGAAACCCAGAAGATGGTACACCGTGTGATCGGGAAAGGTTTCTAAAACGCACCTCATTTCTCATCTCCTTTGCTCGGGTTCGCCATTCCAGCCGATTTACTAGCCATCTCCCTCCTTGGAGAATCAGCACCTTTAACCTCCTGTTCCGTACAGGTTGCAATTTGTCCTGAGGATGAAGGGGAAGAGGGGGAACCAATGAGAGACTAGCTCTAGGGGTTGGGACAGGCACAGGTCACTCTATTTTCCCATCAGGAAGAAGAATTAAGCACAAGCTCAGCCTGCCCCCCAGAACCAGAAGAGGGCCTGAAGCAATCCTGCGCTTTTGCGGCCAGCTCCCAAAAAAGCGAGTTGAAAAATGGAGCTCAGGGGCACTGCAATTCACAAACCTGCAGAGTTTTAAATGATACCTCTCGTCCACAAATATATTAAGGGAAGGCAACGAAGAGGCTTTGAAAGCAAGGCAGAATTGCAGGAAACAGATTTCAGGAGGTAGATTCGAATCGCCTTGAAAGCACATGAAAAGCGGCAAAACGTGGACAATGATGCCCTTGGCCAAAAAGGGCGTATGCGTTTTTTCCTGAATATATTCAGGAAAAAACGCATACGCCCTTTTTGGCCAACCAAGCAACCTGGAAAGGCCAATCAGCGCTCCAAAGAAGTCTCGCTTCCCAGCGGGCAAAAGGGCCATGCGGAAAAAAGTGTCCAAACCAGAAATGCAGGACAGGCCATGGAGAAATGGGAGCCTTGCTACGCTGATGGGTGGGATGTAAATTGCCAACAGCCACTCTGGAGAAGTGTACGGTGTGTTCTGAAACATCTAAAAAACACAGCTTGGAGAGCATAGGGCACTTCCACTCATGGGCGTATAAATTGGGAAAACTAAAAATCAGCAAGACACAGGCACCCCAAAGTTTAGGGCTGCTCTGTGGACAAGAACCCCCACTTCATTACACCTTAAATATCCTAGGAAAGAGAAAAATGGATAAAGAAGTTGTGGTCCTCATGTACAATGGAATATCACTCAGCCATGAAATCCACGTCATAAGGCTAGTAGCAGCACGATGAGTGGATTTAGGTACGACGATTCTAAGTGAAATAAGTCACACAGAAAAAGACACTTATCATAAGATATCACTTAGAGAGGGAATGTAAAAACCGCTACACTTGAACTGAATTACAAAACAGAACAGAGTCACACGTTCAGAAAACACACTATGGCTGCTGAACGGGAAAGGTGAGGTGGGGTGATGCATAAAACAAGGGTTTCAAATTAGCTCCGATACCGTTCCATAAACCCAATATGTAAGAGACAAGACCTATTCCTTTTTCAGTGAACTGGACTCAACACCCCCTATTCACCGCACAAGAATATATCTGACTAGTAAGAATCTTCAAACCTATGTATTGATATCTCTCTGTAAGTGAGTCAAGGGGGTGTAAAGCGGCATAAACACAGCCGTGAAAAGCAGCTAAACCCCATTATAAAAATAAATTACTTTTCCAAACCCGTGAAACAAAGGCAGTGAAAGAGAGAGAAATTCTTACAAAATTCGTTCAGGGGCTGTGATGCAACCTGGATTGACCATATCTAGACCCACAGCTGATTGAGACATAAGGGTGGACACTCTTGGGGCTGAGAGGTTCGGTGAGGTTGGGTGAGCCAACGCAGACCCTTTCAAGTAATACTGCATGGTACCCATCCCATGGGTCCCAAATCTCCAGGTTCAAGGGCATCTTCCTACGTCGAAAACAGGCATGAGAAACCCAGAAGATGGTACACCGTGTGATCGGGAAAGGTTTCTAAAACGCACCTCATTTCTCATCTCCTTTGCTCGGGTTCGCCATTCCAGCCGATTTACTAGCCATCTCCCTCCTTGGAGAATCAGCACCTTTAACCTCCTGTTCCGTACAGGTTGCAATTTGTCCTGAGGATGAACGGGAAGAGGGGGAACCAATGAGAGACTAGCTCTAGGTGTTGGGACAGGCACAGGTCACTCTATTTTCCCATCAGGAAGAAGAATTAAGCACAAGCTCTGCCTGCCCCCCAGAACCAGAAGAGGGCCGGAAGCAATCCTGCGCTTTTGCGGCCAGCTCCCAAAAAAGCGAGTTGAAAAATGGAGCTCAGGGGCACTGCAATTCACAAACCTGCAGAGTTTTAAATGATACCTCTCGTCCACAAATATATTAAGGGAAGGCAACGAAGAGGCTTTGAAAGCAAGGCAGAATTGCAGGAAACAGATTTCAGGAGGTAGATTCGAATCGCCTTGAAAGCACATGAAAAGCGGCAAAACGTGGACAATGATGCCCTTGGCCAAAAAGGGCGTATGCGTTTTTTCCTGAATATATTCAGGAAAAAACGCATACGCCCTTTTTGGCCAACCAAGCAACCTGGAAAGGCCAATCAGCGCTCCAAAGAAGTCTCGCTTCCCAGCGGGCAAAAGGGCCATGCGGAAAAAAGTGTCCAAACCAGAAATGCAGGACCGGCCATGGAGAAATGGGAGCCTTGCTACGCTGATGGGTGGGATGTAAATTGCCAACAGCCACTCTGGAGAAGTGTACGGTGTGTTCTGAAACATCTAAAAAACACAGCTTGGAGAGCATAGGGCACTTCCACTCATGGGCGTATAAATTGGGAAAACTAAAAATCAGCAAGACACAGGCACCCCAAAGTTTAGGGCTGCTCTGTGGACAAGAACCCCCACTTCATTACACCTTAAATATCCTAGGAAAGAGAAAAATGGATAAAGAAGTTGTGGTCCTCATGTACAATGGAATATCACTCAGCCATGAAATCCACGTCATAAGGCTAGTAGCAGCACGATGAGTGGATTTAGGTACGACGATTCTAAGTGAAATAATTCACACAGAAAAAGACACTTATCATAAGATATCACTTAGAGAGGGAATGTAAAAACCGCTACACTTGAACTGAATTACAAAACAGAACAGAGTCACACGTTCAGAAAACACACTATGGCTGCTGAACGGGAAAGGTGAGGTGGGGTGATGCATAAAACAAGGGTTTCAAATTAGCTCCGATACCGTTCCATAAACCCAATATGTAAGAGACAAGACCTATTCCTTTTTCAGTGAACTGGACTCAACACCCCCTATTCACCACACAAGAATATATCTGACTAGTAAGAATCTTCAAACCTATGTATTGATATCTCTCTGTAAGTGAGTCAAGGGGGTGTAAAGCGGCATAAACACAGCCGTGAAAAGCAGCTAAACCCCATTATAAAAATAAATTACTTTTCCAAACCCGTGAAACAAAGGCAGTGAAAGAGAGAGAAATTCTTACAAAATTCGTTCAGGGGCTGTGATGCAACCTGGATTGACCATATCTAGACCCACAGCTGATTGAGACATAAGGGTGGACACTCTTGGGGCTGAGAGGTTCGGTGAGGTTGGGTGAGCCAACGCAGACCCTTTCAAGTAATACTGCATGGTACCCATCCCATGGGTCCCAAATCTCCAGGTTCAAGGGCATCTTCCTACGTCGAAAACAGGCATGAGAAACCCAGAAGATGGTACACCGTGTGATCGGGAAAGGTTTCTAAAACGCACCTCATTTCTCATCTCCTTTGCTCGGGTTCGCCATTCCAGCCGATTTACTAGCCATCTCCCTCCTTGGAGAATCAGCACCTTTAACCTCCTGTTCCGTACAGGTTGCAATTTGTCCTGAGGATGAAGGGGAAGAGGGGGAACCAATGAGAGACTAGCTCTAGGTGTTGGGACAGGCACAGGTCACTCTATTTTCCCATCAGGAAGAAGAATTAAGCACAAGCTCAGCCTGCCCCCCAGAACCAGAAGAGGGCCTGAAGCAATCCTGCGCTTTTGCGGCCAGCTCCCAAAAAAGCGAGTTGAAAAATGGAGCTCAGGGGCACTGCAATTCACAAACCTGCAGAGTTTTAAATGATACCTCTCGTCCACAAATATATTAAGGGAAGGCAACGAAGAGGCTTTGAAAGCAAGGCAGAATTGCAGGAAACAGATTTCAGGAGGTAGATTCGAATCGCCTTGAAAGCACATGAAAAGCGGCAAAACGTGGACAATGATGCCCTTGGCCAAAAAGGGCGTATGCGTTTTTTCCTGAATATATTCAGGAAAAAACGCATACGCCCTTTTTGGCCAACCAAGCAACCTGGAAAGGCCAATCAGCGCTCCAAAGAAGTCTCGCTTCCCAGCGGGCAAAAGGGCCATGCGGAAAAAAGTGTCCAAACCAGAAATGCAGGACCGGCCATGGAGAAATGGGAGCCTTGCTACGCTGATGGGTGGGATGTAAATTGCCAACAGCCACTCTGGAGAAGTGTACGGTGTGTTCTGAAACATCTAAAAAACACAGCTTGGAGAGCATAGGGCACTTCCACTCATGGGCGTATAAATTGGGAAAACTAAAAATCAGCAAGACACAGGCACCCCAAAATTTAGGGCTGCTCTGTTGACAAGAACCCCCACTTCATTACACCTTAAATATCCTAGGAAAGAGAAAAATGGATAAAGAAGTTGTGGTCCTCATGTACAATGGAATATCACTCAGCCAGGAAATCCACGTCATAAGGCTAGTAGCAGCACGATGAGTGGATTTAGGTACGACGATTCTAAGTGAAATAAGTCACACAGAAAAAGACACTTATCATAAGATATCACTTAGAGAGGGAATGTAAAAACCGCTACACTTGAACTGAATTACAAAACAGAACAGAGTCACACGTTCAGAAAACACACTATGGCTGCTGAACGGGAAAGGTGAGGTGGGGTGATGCATAAAACAAGGGTTTCAAATTAGCTCAGATACCGTTCCATAAACCCAATATGTAAGAGACAAGACCTATTCCTTTTTCAGTGAACTGGACTCAACACCCCCTATTCACCGCACAAGAATATATCTGACTAGTAAGAATCTTCAAACCTATGTATTGATATCACTCTGTAAGTGAGTCAAGGGGGTGTAAAGCGGCATAAACACAGCCGTGAAAAGCAGCTAAACCCCATTATAAAAATAAATTACTTTTCAAAACCCGTGAAACAAAGGCAGTGAAAGAGAGAGAAATTCTTACAAAATTCGTTCAGGGGCTGTGATGCAACCTGGATTGACCATATCTAGACCCACAGCTGATTGAGACATAAGGGTGGACACTCTTGGGGCTGAGAGGTTCGGTGAGGTTGGGTGAGCCAACGCAGACCCTTTCAAGTAATACTGCATGGTACCCATCCCATGGGTCCCAAATCTCCAGGTTCAAGGGCATCTTCCTACGTCGAAAACAGGCATGAGAAACCCAGAAGATGGTACACCGTGTGATCGGGAAAGGTTTCTAAAATGCACCTCATTTCTCATCTCCTTTGCTCGGGTTCGCCATTCCAGCCGATTTACTAGCCATCTCCCTCCTTGGAGAATCAGCACCTTTAACCTCCTGTTCCGTACAGGTTGCAATTTGTCCTGAGGATGAACGGGAAGAGGGGGAACCAATGAGAGACTAGCTCTAGGTGTTGGGACAGGCACAGGTCACTCTATTTTCCCATCAGGAAGAAGAATTAAGCACAAGCTCAGCCTGCCCCCCAGAAGCAGAAGAGGGCCTGAAGCAATCCTGCGCTTTTGTGGCCAGCTCCCAAAAAAGCGAGTTGAAAAATGGAGCTCAGGGGCACTGCAATTCACAAACCTGCAGAGTTTTAAATGATACCTCTCGTCCACAAATATATTAAGGGAAGGCAACGAAGAGGCTTTGAAAGCAAGGCAGAATTGCAGGAAACAGATTTCAGGAGGTAGATTCGAATCGCCTTGAAAGCACATGAAAAGCGGCAAAACGTGGACAATGATGCCCTTGGCCAAAAAGGGCGTATGCGTTTTTTCCTGAATATATTCAGGAAAAAACGCATACGCCCTTTTTGGCCAACCAAGCAACCTGGAAAGGCCAATCAGCGCTCCAAAGAAGTCTCGCTTCCCAGCGGGCAAAAGGGCCATGCGGAAAAAAGTGTCCAAACCAGAAATGCAGGACCGGCCATGGAGAAATGGGAGCCTTGCTACGCTGATGGGCGGGATGTAAATTGCCAACAGCCACTCTGGAGAAGTGTACGGTGTGTTCTGAAACATCTAAAAAACACAGCTTGGAGAGCATAGGGCACTTCCACTCATGGGCGTATAAATTGGGAAAACTAAAAATCAGCAAGACACAGGCACCCCAAAGTTTAGGGCTGCTCTGTTGACAAGAACCCCCACTTCATTACACCTTAAATATCCTAGGAAAGAGAAAAATGGATAAAGAAGTTGTGGTCCTCATGTACAATGGAATATCACTCAGCCATGAAATCAACGTCATAAGGCTAGTAGCAGCACGATGAGTGGATTTAGGTACGACGATTCTAAGTGAAATAAGTCACACAGAAAAAGACACTTATCATAAGATATCACTTAGAGAGGGAATGTAAAAACCGCTACACTTGAACTGAATTACAAAACAGAACAGAGTCACACGTTTAGGAAACACACTATGGCTGCTGAACGGGAAAGGTGAGGTGGGGTGATGCATAAAACAAGGGTTTCAAATTAGCTCCGATACCATTCCATAAACCCAATATGTAAGAGACAAGACCTATTCCTTTTTCAGTGAACTGGACTCAACACCCCCTATTCACCGCACAAGAATATATATGACTAGGAAGAATCTTCAAACCTATGTATTGATATCTCTCTGTAAGTGAGTCAAGGGGGTGTAAAGCGGCATAAACACAGCCGTGAAAAGCAGCTAAACCCCATTATAAAAATAAATTACTTTTCAAAACCCGTGAAACAAAGACAGTGAAAGAGAGAGAAATTCTTACAAAATTCGTTCAGGGGCTGTGATGCAACCTGGATTGACCATATCTAGACCCACAGCTGATTGAGACATAAGGGTGGACACTCTTGGGGCTGAGAGTTTCGGTGAGGTTGGGTGAGCCAACGCAGACCCTTTCAAGTAATACTGCATGGTACCCATCCCATGGGTCCCAAATCTCCAGGTTCAAGGGCATCTTCCTACGTCGAAAACAGGCATGAGAAACCCAGAAGATGGTACACCGTGTGATCGGGAAAGGTTTCTAAAACGCACCTCATTTCTCATCTCCTTTGCTCGGGTTCGCCATTCCAGCCGATTTACTAGCCATCTCCCTCCTTGGAGAATCAGCACCTTTAACCTCCTGTTCCGTACAGGTTGCAATTTGTCCTGAGGATGAAGGGGAAGAGGGGGAACCAATGAGAGACTAGCTCTAGGTGTTGGGACAGGCACAGGTCACTCTATTTTCCCATCAGGAAGAAGAATTAAGCACAAGCTCAGCCTGCCCCCCAGAACCAGAAGAGGGCCTGAAGCAATCCTGCGCTTTTGCGGCCAGCTCCCAAAAAAGCGAGTTGAAAAATGGAGCTCAGGGGCACTGCAATTCACAAACCTGCAGAGTTTTAAATGATACCTCTCGTCCACAAATATATTCAGGGAAGGCAACGAAGAGGCTTTGAAAGCAAGGCAGAATTGCAGGAAACAGATTTCAGGAGGTAGATTCGAATCGCCTTGAAAGCACATGAAAAGCGGCAAAACGTGGACAATGATGCCCTTGGCCAAAAAGGGCGTATGCGTTTTTTCCTGAATATATTCAGGAAAAAACGCATACGCCCTTTTTGGCCAACCAAGCAACCTGGAAAGGCCAATCAGCGCTCCAAAGAAGTCTCGCTTCCCAGCGGGCAAAAGGGCCATGCGGAAAAAAGTGTCCAAACCAGAAATGCAGGACCGGCCATGGAGAAATGGGAGCCTTGCTACGCTGATGGGTGGGATGTAAATTGCCAACAGCCTCTCTGGAGAAGTGTACGGTGTGTTCTGAAACATCTAAAAAACACAGCTTGGAGGGCATAGGGCACTTCCACTCATGGGCGTATAAATTGGGAAAACTAAAAATCAGCAAGACACAGGCACCCCAAAGTTTAGGGCTGCTCTGTTGACAAGAACCCCCACTCCATTACACCTTAAATATCCTAGGAAAGAGAAAAATGGATAAAGAAGTTGTGGTCCTCATGTACAATGGAATGTCACTCAGCCATGAAATCCACGTCATAAGGCTAGTAGCAGCACGATGAGTGGATTTAGGTACGACGATTCTAAGTGAAATAAGTCACACAGAAAAAGACACTTATCATAAGATACCACTTAGAGAGGGAATGTAAAAACCGCTACACTTGAACTGAATTACAAAACAGAACAGAGTCACACGTTTAGGAAACACACTATGGCTGCTGAACGGGAAAGGTGAGGTGGGGTGATGCATAAAACAAGGGTTTCAAATTAGCTCAGGTACCGTTCCATAAACCCAATATGTAAGAGACAAGACCTATTCCTTTTTCAGTGAACTGGACTCAACACCCCCTATTCACCGCACAAGAATATATCTGACTAGGAAGAATCTTCAAACCTATGTATTGATATCTCTCCGTAAGTGAGTCAAGGGTGTGTAAAGCGGCATAAACACAGCCGTGAAAAGCAGCTAAACCCCATTATAAAAATAAATTACTTTTCAAAACCCGTGAAACAAAGACAGTGAAAGAGAGTGAAATTCTTACAAAATTCGTTCAGGGGCTGTGATGCAACCTGGATTGACCATATCTAGACCCACAGCTGATTGAGACATAAGGGTGGACACTCTTGGGGCTGAGAGGTTCGGTGAGGTTGGGTGAGCCAATGCAGACCCTTTCAAGTAATACTGCATGGTACCCATCCCATGGGTCCCAAATCTCCAGGTTCAAGGGCATCTTCCTACGTCGAAAACAGGCATGAGAAACCCAGAAGATGGTACACCGTGTGATCGGGAAAGGTTTCTAAAACGCACCACATTTCTCATCTCCTTTGCTCGGGTTCGCCATTCCAGCCGATTTACTAGCCATCTCCCTCCTTGGAGAATCAGCACCTTTAACCTCCTGTTCCGTACAGGTTGCAATTTGTCCTGAGGATGAACGGGAAGAGGGGGAACCAATGAGAGACTAGCTCTAGGTGTTGGGACAGGCACAGGTCACTCTATTTTCCCATCAGGAAGAAGAATTAAGCACAAGCTCAGCCTGCCCCCCAGAACCAGAAGAGGGCCTGAAGCAATCCTGCGCTTTTGCGGCCAGCTCCCAAAAAAGCGAGTTGAAAAATGGAGCTCAGGGGCACTGCAATTCACAAACCTGCAGAATTTTAAATGATACCTCTCGTCCACAAATATATTAAGGGAAGGCAACGAAGAGGCTTTGAAAGCAAGGCAGAATTGCAGCAAACAGATTTCAGGAGGTAGATTCGAATCGCCTTGAAAGCACATGAAAAGCGGCAAAACGTGGACAATGATGCCCTTGGCCAAAAAGGGCGTATGCGTTTTTTCCTGAATATATTCAGGAAAAAACGCATACGCCCTTTTTGGCCAACCAAGCAACCTGGAAAGGCCAATCAGCGCTCCAAAGAAGTCTCGCTTCCCAGCGGGCAAAAGGGCCATGCGGAAAAAAGTGTCCAAACCAGAAATGCAGGACCGGCCATGGAGAAATGGGAGCCTTGCTATGCTGATGGGTGGGATGTAAATTGCCAACAGCCACTCTGGAGAAGTGTACGGTGTGTTCTGAAACATCTAAAAACCACAGCTTGGAGAGCATAGGGCACTTCCACTCATGGGCGTATAAATTGGGAAAACTAAAAATCAGCAAGACACAGGCACCCCAAAGTTTAGGGCTGCTCTGTTGACAAGAACCCCCACTTCATTACACCTTAAATATCCTAGGAAAGAGAAAAATGGATAAAGAAGTGGTGGTCCTCATGTACAATGGAATATCACTCAGCCATGAAATCCACGTCATAAGGCTAGTAGCAGCACGATGAGTGGATTTAGGTACGACGATTCTAAGTGAAATAAGTCACACAGAAAAAGACACTTATCATAAGATATCACTTAGAGAGGGAATGTAAAAACCGCTACACTTGAACTGTATTACAAAACAGAACAGAGTCACACGTTCAGAAAACACACTATGGCTGCTGAACGGGAAAGGTGAGGTGGGGTGATGCATAAAACAAGGGTTTCAAATTAGCTCAGATACCGTTCCATAAAACCAATATGTAAGAGACAAGACCTATTCCTTTTTCAGTGAACTGGACTCAACACCCCCTATTCACCGCACAAGAATATATCTGACTAGTAAGAATCTTCAAACCTATGTATTGATATCTCTCTGTAAGTGAGTCAAGGGGGTGTAAAGCGGCATAAACACAGCCGTGAAAAGCAGCTAAACCCCATTATAAAAATAAATTACTTTTCAAAACCCGTGAAACAAAGGCAGTGAAAGAGAGAGAAATTCTTACAAAATTCGTTCAGGGGCTGTGATGCAACCTGGATTGACCATATCTAGACCCACAGCTGATTGAGACATAAGGGTGGACACTCTTGGGGCTGAGAGGTTCGGTGAGGTTGGGTGAGCCAACGCAGACCCTTTCAAGTAATACTGCATGGTACCCATCCCATGGGTCCCAAATCTCCAGGTTCAAGGGCATCTTCCTACGTCGAAAACAGGCATGAGAAACCCAGAAGATGGTACACCGTGTGATCGGGAAAGGTTTCTAAAACGCACCTCATTTCTCATCTCCTTTGCTCGGGTTCGCCATTCCAGCCGATTTACTAGCCGTCTCCCTCCGTGGAGAATCAGCACCTTTAACCTCCTGTTCCGTACAGGTTGCAATTTGTCCTGAGGATGAACGGGAAGAGGGGGAACCAATGAGAGACTAGCTCTAGGTGTTGGGACAGGCACAGGTCACTCTATTTTCCCATCAGGAAGAAGAATTAAGCACAAGCTCAGCCTGCCCCCCAGAACCAGAAGAGGGCCTGAAGCAATCCTGCGCTTTTGCGGCCAGCTCCCAAAAAAGCGAGTTGAAAAATGGAGCTCAGGGGCACTGCAATTCACAAACCTGCAGAGTTTTAAATGATACCTCTCGTCCACAAATATATTAAGGGAAGGCAACGAAGAGGCTTTGAAAGCAAGGCAGAATTGCAGGAAACAGATTTCAGGAGGTAGATTCGAATCGCCTTGAAAGCACATGAAAAGCGGCAAAACGTGGACAATGATGCCCTTGGCCAAAAAGGGCGTATGCGTTTTTTCCTGAATATATTCAGGAAAAAACGCATACGCCCTTTTTGGCCAACCAAGCAACCTGGAAAGGCCAATCAGCGCTCCAAAGAAGTCTCGCTTCCCAGCGGGCAAAAGGGCCATGCGGAAAAAAGTGTCCAAACCAGAAATGCAGGACCGGCCATGGAGAAATGGGAGCCTTGCTACGCTGATGGGTGGGATGTAAATTGCCAACAGCCACTCTGGAGAAGTGTACGGTGTGTTCTGAAACATCTAAAAAACACAGCTTGGAGAGCATAGGGCACTTCCACTCATGGGCGTATAAATTGGGAAAACTAAAAATCAGCAAGACACAGGCACCCCAAAGTTTAGGGCTGCTCTGTTGACAAGAACCCCCACTTCATTACACCTTAAATATCCTAGGAAAGCGAAAAATGGATAAAGAAGTTGTGGTCCTCATGTACAATGGAATATCACTCAGCCATGAAATCCACGTCATAAGGCTAGTAGCAGCACGATGAGTGGATTTAGGTACGACGATTCTAAGTGAAATAAGTCACACAGAAAAAGACACTTATCATAAGATATCACTTAGAGAGGGAATGTAAAAACCGCTACACTTGAACTGAATTACAAAACAGAACAGAGTCACACGTTCAGAAAACACACTATGGCTGCTGAACGGGAAAGGTGAGGTGGGGTGATGCATAAAACAAGGGTTTCAAATTAGCTCCGATACCGTTCCATAAACCCAATATGTAAGAGACAAGACCTATTCCTTTTTCAGTGAACTGGACTCAACACCCCCTATTCACCACACAAGAATATATCTGACTAGTAAGAATCTTCAAACCTATGTATTGATATCTCTCTGTAAGTGAGTCAAGGGGGTGTAAAGCGGCATAAACACAGCCGTGAAAAGCAGCTAAACCCCATTATAAAAATAAATTACTTTTCAAAACCCGTGAAACAAAGGCAGTGAAAGAGAGAGAAATTCTTACAAAATTCGTTCAGGGGCTGTGATGCAACCTGGATTGACCATATCTAGACCCACAGCTGATTGAGACATAAGGGTGGACACTCTTGGGGCTGAGAGGTTCGGTGAGGTTGGGTGAGCCAACGCAGACCCTTTCAAGTAATACTGCATGGTACCCATCCCATGGGTCCCAAATCTCCAGGTTCAAGGGCATCTTCCTACGTCGAAAACAGGCATGAGAAACCCAGAAGATGGTACACCGTGTGATCGGGAAAGGTTTCTAAAATGCACCTCATTTCTCATCTCCTTTGCTCGGGTTCGCCATTCCAGCCGATTTACTAGCCATCTCCCTCCTTGGAGAATCAGCACCTTTAACCTCCTGTTCCGTACAGGTTGCAATTTGTCCTGAGGATGAACGGGAAGAGGGGGAACCAATGAGAGACTAGCTCTAGGTGTTGGGACAGGCACAGGTCACTCTATTTTCCCATCAGGAAGAAGAATTAAGCACAAGCTCAGCCTGCCCCCCAGAACCAGAAGAGGGCCTGAAGCAATCCTGCGCTTTTGCGGCCAGCTGCCAAAAAAGCGAGTTGAAAAATGGAGCTCAGGGGCACTGCAATTCACAAACCTGCAGAGTTTTAAATGATACCTCTCGTCCACAAATATATTAAGGGAAGGCAACGAAGAGGCTTTGAAAGCAAGGCAGAATTGCAGGAAACAGATTTCAGGAGGTAGATTCGAATCGCCTTGAAAGCACATGAAAAGCGGCAAAACGTGGACAATGATGCCCTTGGCCAAAAAGGGCGTATGCGTTTTTTCCTGAATATATTCAGGAAAAAACGCATACGCCCTTTTTGGCCAACCAAGCAACCTGGAAAGGCCAATCAGCGCTCCAAAGAAGTCTCGCTTCCCAGCGGGCAAAAGGGCCATGCGGAAAAAAGTGTCCAAACCAGAAATGCAGGACCGGCCATGGAGAAATGGGAGCCTTGCTACGCTGATGGGTGGGATGTAAATTGCCAACAGCCACTCTGGAGAAGTGTACGGTGTGTTCTGAAACATCTAAAAAACACAGCTTGGAGAGCATAGGGCACTTCCACTCATGGGCGTATAAATTGGGAAAACTAAAAATCAGCAAGACACAGGCACCCCAAAGTTTAGGGCTGCTCTGTTGACAAGAACCCCCACTTCATTACACCTTAAATATCCTAGGAAAGAGAAAAATGGATAAAGAAGTTGTGGTCCTCATGTACAATGGAATATCACTCAGCCATGAAATCCACGTCATAAGGCTAGTAGCAGCACGATGAGTGGATTTAGGTACGACGATTCTAAGTGAAATAAGTCACACAGAAAAAGACACTTATCATAAGATATCACTTAGAGAGGGAATGTAAAAACCGCTACACTTGAACTGAATTACAAAACAGAACAGAGTCACACGTTCACAAAACACACTATGGCTGCTGAACGGGAAAGGTGAGGTGGGGTGATGCATAAAACAAGGGTTTCAAATTAGCTCCGATACCGTTCCATAAACCCAATATGTAAGAGACAAGACCTATTCCTTTTTCAGTGAACTGGACTCAACACCCCCTATTCACCGCACAAGAATATATCTGACTAGTAAGAATCTTCAAACCTATGTATTGATATCTCTCTGTAAGTGAGTCAAGGGGGTGTAAAGAGGCATAAACACAGCCGTGAAAAGCAGCTAAACCCCATTATAAAAATAAATTACTTTTCAAAACCCGTGAAACAAAGGCAGTGAAAGAGAGAGAAATTCTTACAAAATTCGTTCAGGGGCTGTGATGCAACCTGGATTGACCATATCTAGACCCACAGCTGATTGAGACATAAGGGTGGACACTCTTGGGGCTGAGAGGTTCGGTGAGGTTGGGTGAGCCAACGCAGACCCTTTCAAGTAATACTGCATGGTACCCATCCCATGGGTCCCAAATCTCCAGGTTCAAGGGCATCTTCCTACGTCGAAAACAGGCATGAGAAACCCAGAAGATGGTACACCGTGTGATCGGGAAAGGTTTCTAAAACGCACCTCATTTCTCATCTCCTTTGCTCGGGTTCGCCATTCCAGCCGATTTACTAGCCATCTCCCTCCTTGGAGAATCAGCACCTTTAACCTCCTGTTCCGTACAGGTTGCAATTTGTCCTGAGGATGAACGGGAAGAGGGGGAACCAATGAGAGACTAGCTCTAGGTGTTGGGACAGGCACAGGTCACTCTATTTTCCCATCAGGAAGAAGAATTAAGCACAAGCTCAGCCTGCCCCCCAGAACCAGAAGAGGGCCTGAAGCAATCCTGCGCTTTTGCGGCCAGCTCCCAAAAAAGCGAGTTGAAAAATGGAGCTCAGGGGCACTGCAATTCACAAACCTGCAGAGTTTTAAATGATACCTCTCGTCCACAAATATATTAAGGGAAGGCAACGAAGAGGCTTTGAAAGCAAGGCAGAATTGCAGGAAACAGATTTCAGGAGGTAGATTCGAATCGCCTTGAAAGCACATGAAAAGCGGCAAAACGTGGACAATGATGCCCTTGGCCAAAAAGGGCGTATGCGTTTTTTCCTGAATATATTCAGGAAAAAACGCATACGCCCTTTTTGGCCAACCAAGCAACCTGGAAAGGCCAATCAGCGCTCCAAAGAAGTCTCGCTTCCCAGCGGGCAAAAGGGCCATGCGGAAAAAAGTGTCCAAACCAGAAATGCAGGACCGGCCATGGAGAAATGGGAGCCTTGCTACGCTGATGGGTGGGATGTAAATTGCCAACAGCCACTCTGGAGAAGTGTACGGTGTGTTCTGAAACATCTAAAAAACACAGCTTGGAGAGCATAGGGCACTTCCACTCATGGGCGTATAAATTGGGAAAACTAAAAATCAGCAAGACACAGGCACCCCAAAGTTTAGGGCTGCTCTGTTGACAAGAACCCCCACTTCATTACACCTTAAATATCCTAGGAAAGAGAAAAATGGATAAAGAAGTTGTGGTCCTCATGTACAATGGAATATCACTCAGCCATGAAATCCACGTCATAAGGCTAGTAGCAGCACGATGAGTGGATTTAGGTACGACGATTCTAAGTGAAATAAGTCACACAGAAAAAGACACTTATCATAAGATATCACTTAGAGAGGGAATGTAAAAACCGCTACACTTGAACTGAATTACAAAACAGAACAGAGTCACACGTTCACAAAACACACTATGGCTGCTGAACGGGAAAGGTGAGGTGGGGTGATGCATAAAACAAGGGTTTCAAATTAGCTCCGATACCGTTCCATAAACCCAATATGTAAGAGACAAGACCTATTCCTTTTTCAGTGAACTGGACTCAACACCCCCTATTCACCGCACAAGAATATATCTGACTAGTAAGAATCTTCAAACCTATGTATTGATATCTCTCTGTAAGTGAGTCAAGGGGGTGTAAAGAGGCATAAACACAGCCGTGAAAAGCAGCTAAACCCCATTATAAAAATAAATTACTTTTCAAAACCCGTGAAACAAAGGCAGTGAAAGAGAGAGAAATTCTTACAAAATTCGTTCAGGGGCTGTGATGCAACCTGGATTGACCATATCTAGACCCACAGCTGATTGAGACATAAGGGTGGACACTCTTGGGGCTGAGAGGTTCGGTGAGGTTGGGTGAGCCAACGCAGACCCTTTCAAGTAATACTGCATGGTACCCATCCCATGGGTCCCAAATCTCCAGGTTCAAGGGCATCTTCCTACGTCGAAAACAGGCATGAGAAACCCAGAAGATGGTACACCGTGTGATCGGGAAAGGTTTCTAAAACGCACCTCATTTCTCATCTCCTTTGCTCGGGTTCGCCATTCCAGCCGATTTACTAGCCATCTCCCTCCTTGGAGAATCAGCACCTTTAACCTCCTGTTCCGTACAGGTTGCAATTTGTCCTGAGGATGAACGGGAAGAGGGGGAACCAATGAGAGACTAGCTCTAGGTGTTGGGACAGGCACAGGTCACTCTATTTTCCCATCAGGAAGAAGAATTAAGCACAAGCTCAGCCTGCCCCCCAGAACCAGAAGAGGGCCTGAAGCAATCCTGCGCTTTTGCGGCCAGCTCCCAAAAAAGCGAGTTGAAAAATGGAGCTCAGGGGCACTGCAATTCACAAACCTGCAGAGTTTTAAATGATACCTCTCGTCCACAAATATATTAAGGGAAGGCAACGAAGAGGCTTTGAAAGCAAGGCAGAATTGCAGGAAACAGATTTCAGGAGGTAGATTCGAATCGCCTTGAAAGCACATGAAAAGCGGCAAAACGTGGACAATGATGCCCTTGGCCAAAAAGGGCGTATGCGTTTTTTCCTGAATATATTCAGGAAAAAACGCATACGCCCTTTTTGGCCAACCAAGCAACCTGGAAAGGCCAATCAGCGCTCCAAAGAAGTCTCGCTTCCCAGCGGGCAAAAGGGCCATGCGGAAAAAAGTGTCCAAACCAGAAATGCAGGACCGGCCATGGAGAAATGGGAGCCTTGCTACGCTGATGGGTGGGATGTAAATTGCCAACAGCCACTCTGGAGAAGTGTACGGTGTGTTCTGAAACATCTAAAAAACACAGCTTGGAGAGCATAGGGCACTTCCACTCATGGGCGTATAAATTGGGAAAACTAAAAATCAGCAAGACACAGGCACCCCAAAGTTTAGGGCTGCTCTGTTGACAAGAACCCCCACTTCATTACACCTTAAATATCCTAGGAAAGAGAAAAATGGATAAAGAAGTTGTGGTCCTCATGTACAATGGAATATCACTCAGCCATGAAATCCACGTCATAAGGCTAGTAGCAGCACGATGAGTGGATTTAGGTACGACGATTCTAAGTGAAATAAGTCACACAGAAAAAGACACTTATCATAAGATATCACTTAGAGAGGGAATGTAAAAACCGCTACACTTGAACTGAATTACAAAACAGAACAGAGTCACACGTTCACAAAACACACTATGGCTGCTGAACGGGAAAGGTGAGGTGGGGTGATGCATAAAACAAGGGTTTCAAATTAGCTCCGATACCGTTCCATAAACCCAATATGTAAGAGACAAGACCTATTCCTTTTTCAGTGAACTGGACTCAACACCCCCTATTCACCGCACAAGAATATATCTGACTAGTAAGAATCTTCAAACCTATGTATTGATATCTCTCTGTAAGTGAGTCAAGGGGGTGTAAAGCGGCATAAACACAGCCGTGAAAAGCAGCTAAACCCCATTATAAAAATAAATTACTTTTCAAAACCCGTGAAACAAAGGCAGTGAAAGAGAGAGAAATTCTTACAAAATTCGTTCAGGGGCTGTGATGCAACCTGGATTGACCATATCTAGACCCACAGCTGATTGAGACATAAGGGTGGACACTCTTGGGGCTGAGAGGTTCGGTGAGGTTGGGTGAGCCAACGCAGACCCTTTCAAGTAATACTGCATGGTACCCATCCCATGGGTCCCAAATCTCCAGGTTCAAGGGCATCTTCCTACGTCGAAAACAGGCATGAGAAACCCAGAAGATGGTACACCGTGTGATCGGGAAAGGTTTCTAAAACGCACCTCATTTCTCATCTCCTTGGCTCGGGTTCGCCATTCCAGCCGATTTACTAGCCATCTCCCTCCTTGGAGAATCAGCACCTTTAACCTCCTGTTCCGTACAGGTTGCAATTTGTCCTGAGGATGAACGGGAAGAGGGGGAACCAATGAGAGACTAGCTCTAGGTGTTGGGACAGGCACAGGTCACTCTATTTTCCCATCAGGAAGAAGAATTAAGCACAAGCTCAGCCTGCCCCCAGAACCAGAAGAGGGCCTGAAGCAATCCTGCGCTTTTGCGGCCAGCTCCCAAAAAAGCGAGTTGAAAAATGGAGCTCAGGGGCACTGCAATTCACAAACCTGCAGAGTTTTAAATGATACCTCTCGTCCACAAATATATTAAGGGAAGGCAACGAAGAGGCTTTGAAAGCAAGGCAGAATTGCAGGAAACAGATTTCAGGAGGTAGATTCGAATCGCCTTGAAAGCACATGAAAAGCGGCAAAACGTGGACAATGATGCCCTTGGCCAAAAAGGGCGTATGCGTTTTTTCCTGAATATATTCAGGAAAAAACGCATACGCCCTTTTTGGCCAACCAAGCAACCTGGAAAGGCCAATCAGCGCTCCAAAGAAGTCTCGCTTCCCAGCGGGCAAAAGGGCCATGCGGAAAAAAGTGTCCAAACCAGAAATGCAGGACCGGCCATGGAGAAATGGGAGCCTTGCTACGCTGATGGGTGGGATGTAAATTGCCAACAGCCACTCTGGAGAAGTGTACGGTGTGTTCTGAAACATCTAAAAAACACAGCTTGGAGAGCATAGGGCACTTCCACTCATGGGCGTATAAATTGGGAAAACTAAAAATCAGCAAGACACAGGCACCCCAAAATTTAGGGCTGCTCTGTTGACAAGAACCCCCACTTCATTACACCTTAAATATCCTAGGAAAGAGAAAAATGGATAAAGAAGTTGTGGTCCTCATGTACAATGGAATATCACTCAGCCATGAAATCCACGTCATAAGGCTAGTAGCAGCACGATGAGTGGATTTAGGTACGACGATTCTAAGTGAAATAAGTCACACAGAAAAAGACACTTATCATAAGATATCACTTAGAGAGGGAATGTAAAAACCGCTACACTTGAACTGAATTACAAAACAGAACAGAGTCACACGTTTAGAAAACACACTATGGCTGCTGAACGGGAAAGGTGAGGTGGGGTGATGCATAAAACAAGGGTTTCAAATTAGCTCCGATACCGTTCCATAAACCCAATATGTAAGAGACAAGACCTATTCCTTTTTCAGTGAACTGGACTCAACACCCCCTATTCACCGCACAAGAATATATCTGACTAGTAAGAATCTTCAAACCTATGTATTGATATCTCTTTGTAAGTGAGTCAAGGGGGTGTAAAGCGGCATAAACACAGCCGTGAAAAGCAGCTAAACCCCATTATAAAAATAAATTACTTTTCAAAACCCGTGAAACAAAGGCAGTGAAAGAGAGAGAAATTCTTACAAAATTCGTTCAGGGGCTGTGATGCAACCTGGATTGACCATATCTAGACCCACAGCTGATTGAGACATAAGGGTGGACACTCTTGGGGCTGAGAGGTTCGGTGAGGTTGGGTGAGCCAACGCAGACCCTTTCAAGTAATACTGCATGGTACCCATCCCATGGGTCCCAAATCTCCAGGTTCAAGGGCATCTTCCTACGTCGAAAACAGGCATGAGAAACCCAGAAGATGGTACACCGTGTGATCGGGAAAGGTTTCTAAAACGCACCTCATTTCTCATCTCCTTTGCTCGGGTTCGCCATTCCAGCCGATTTACTAGCCATCTCCCTCCTTGGAGAATCAGCACCTTTAACCTCCTGTTCCGTACAGGTTGCAATTTGTCCTGAGGATGAACGGGAAGAGGGGGAACCAATGAGAGACTAGCTCTAGGTGTTGGGACAGGCACAGGTCACTCTATTTTCCCATCAGGAAGAAGAATTAAGCACAAGCTCAGCCTGCCCCCCAGAACCAGAAGAGGGCCTGAAGCAATCCTGCGCTTTTGCGGCCAGCTCCCAAAAAAGCGAGTTGAAAAATGGAGCTCAGGGGCACTGCAATTCACAAACCTGCAGAGTTTTAAATGATACCTCTCGTCCACAAATATATTAAGGGAAGGCAACGAAGAGGCTTTGAAAGCAAGGCAGAATTGCAGGAAACAGATTTCAGGAGGTAGATTCGAATCGCCTTGAAAGCACATGAAAAGCGGCAAAACGTGGACAATGATGCCCTTGGCCAAAAAGGGCGTATGCGTTTTTTCCTGAATATATTCAGGAAAAAACGCATACGCCCTTTTTGGCCAACCAAGCAACCTGGAAAGGCCAATCAGCGCTCCAAAGAAGTCTCGCTTCCCAGCGGGCAAAAGGGCCATGCGGAAAAAAGTGTCCAAACCAGAAATGCAGGACCGGCCATGGAGAAATGGGAGCCTTGCTACGCTGATGGGTGGGATGTAACTTGCCAACAGCCACTCTGGAGAAGTGTACGGTGTGTTCTGAAACATCTAAAAAACACAGCTTGGAGAGCATAGGGCACTTCCACTCATGGGCGTATAAATTGGGAAAACTAAAAATCAGCAAGACACAGGCACCCCAAATTTTAGGGCTGCTCTGTTGACAAGAACCCCCACTTCATTACACCTTAAATATCCTAGGAAAGAGAAAAATGGATAAAGAAGTTGTGGTCCTCATGTACAATGGAATATCACTCAGCCATGAAATCCACGTCATAAGGCTAGTAGCAGCACGATGAGTGGATTTAGGTACGACGATTCTAAGTGAAATAAGTCACACAGAAAAAGACACTTATCATAAGATATCACTTAGAGAGGGAATGTAAAAACCGCTACACTTGAACTGAATTACAAAACAGAACAGAGTCACACGTTCAGAAAACACACTATGGCTGCTGAACGGGAAAGGTGAGGTGGGGTGATGCATAAAACAAGGGTTTCAAATTAGCTCCAATACCGTTCCATAAACCCAATATGTAAGAGACAAGACCTATTCCTTTTTCAGTGAACTGGACTCAACACCCCCTATTCACCACACAAGAATATATCTGACTAGTAAGAATCTTCAAACCTATGTATTGATATCTCTCTGTAAGTGAGTCAAGGGGGTGTAAAGCGGCATAAACACAGCCGTGAAAAGCAGCTAAACCCCATTATAAAAATAAATTACTTTTCAAAACCCGTGAAACAAAGGCAGTGAAAGAGAGAGAAATTCTTACAAAATTCGTTCAGGGGCTGTGATGCAACCTGGATTGACCATATCTAGACCCACAGCTGATTGAGACATAAGGGTGGACACTCTTGGGGCTGAGAGGTTCGGTGAGGTTGGGTGAGCCAACGCAGACCCTTTCAAGTAATACTGCATGGTACCCATCCCATGGGTCCCAAATCTCCAGGTTCAAGGGCATCTTCCTACGTCGAAAACAGGCATGAGAAACCCAGAAGATGGTACACCGTGTGATCGGGAAAGGTTTCTAAAACGCACCTCATTTCTCATCTCCTTTGCTCGGGTTCGCCATTCCAGCCGATTTACTAGCCATCTCCCTCCTTGGAGAATCAGCACCTTTAACCTCCTGTTCCGTACAGGTTGTAATTTGTCCTGAGGATGAACGGGAAGAGGGGGAACCAATGAGAGACTAGCTCTAGGTGTTGGGACAGGCACAGGTCACTCTATTTTCCCATCAGGAAGAAGAATTAAGCACAAGCTCAGCCTGCCCCCCAGAACCAGAAGAGGGCCTGAAGCAATCCTGCGCTTTTGCGGCCAGCTCCCAAAAAAGCGAGTTGAAAAATGGAGCTCAGGGGCACTGCAATTCACAAACCTGCAGAGTTTTAAATGATACCTCTCGTCCACAAATATATTAAGGGAAGGCAACGAAGAGGCTTTGAAAGCAAGGCAGAATTGCAGGAAACAGATTTCAGGAGGTAGATTCGAATCGCCTTGAAAGCACATGAAAAGCGGCAAAACGTGGACAATGATGCCCTTGGCCAAAAAGGGCGTATGCGTTTTTTCCTGAATATATTCAGGAAAAAACGCATACGCCCTTTTTGGCCAACCAAGCAACCTGAAAAGGCCAATCAGCGCTCCAAAGAAGTCTCGCTTCCCAGCGGGCAAAAGGGCCATGCGGAAAAAAGTGTCCAAACCAGAAATGCAGGACCGGCCATGGAGAAATGGGAGCCTTGCTACGCTGATGGGTGGGATGTAAATTGCCAACAGCCACTCTGGAGAAGTGTACGGTGTGTTCTGAAACATCTAAAAAACACAGCTTGGAGAGCATAGGGCACTTCCACTCATGGGCGTATAAATTGGGAAAACTAAAAATCAGCAAGACACAGGCACCCCAAAGTTTAGGGCTGCTCTGTTGACAAGAACCCCCACTTCATTACACCTTAAATATCCTAGGAAAGAGAAAAATGGATAAAGAAGTGGTGGTCCTCATGTACAATGGAATATCACTCAGCCATGAAATCCACGTCATAAGGCTAGTAGCAGCACGATGAGTGGATTTAGGTACGACGATTCTAAGTGAAATAAGTCACACAGAAAAAGACACTTATCATAAGATATCACTTAGAGAGGGAATGTAAAAACCGCTACACTTGAACTGAATTACAAAACAGAACAGAGTCACACGTTCAGAAAACACACTATGGCTGCTGAACGGGAAAGGTGAGGTGGGGTGATGCATAAAACAAGGGTTTCAAATTAGCTCAGATACCGTTCCATAAACCCAATATGTAAGAGACAAGACCTATTCCTTTTTCAGTGAACTGGACTCAACACCCCCTATTCACCGCACAAGAATATATCTGACTAGTAAGAATCTTCAAACCTATGTATTGATATCTCTCTGTAAGTGAGTCAAGGGGGTGTAAAGCGGCATAAACACAGCCGTGAAAAGCAGCTAAACCCCATTATAAAAATAAATTACTTTTCAAAACCCGTGAAACAAAGGCAGTGAAAGAGAGAGAAATTCTTACAAAATTCGTTCAGGGGCTGTGATGCAACCTGGATTGACCATATCTAGACCCACAGCTGATTGAGACATAAGGGTGGACACTCTTGGGGCTGAGAGGTTCGGTGAGGTTGGGTGAGCCAACGCAGACCCTTTCAAGTAATACTGCATGGTACCCATCCCATGGGTCCCAAATCTCCAGGTTCAAGGGCATCTTCCTACGTCGAAAACAGGCATGAGAAACCCAGAAGATGGTACACCGTGTGATCGGGAAAGGTTTCTAAAACGCACCTCATTTCTCATCTCCTTTGCTCGGGTTCGCCATTCCAGCCGATTTACTAGCCGTCTCCCTCCTTGGAGAATCAGCACCTTTAACCTCCTGTTCCGTACAGGTTGCAATTTGTCCTGAGGATGAAGGGGAAGAGGGGGAACCAATGAGAGACTAGCTCTAGGTGTTGGGACAGGCACAGGTCACTCTATTTTCCCATCAGGAAGAAGAATTAAGCACAAGCTCAGCCTGCCCCCCAGAACCAGAAGAGGGCCTGAAGCAATCCTGCGCTTTTGCGGCCAGCTCCCAAAAAAGCGAGTTGAAAAATGGAGCTCAGGGGCACTGCAATTCACAAACCTGCAGAGTTTTAAATGATACCTCTCGTTCACAAATATATTAAGGGAAGGCAAGAAGAGGCTTTGAAAGCAAGGCAGAATTGCAGGAAACAGATTTCAGGAGGTAGATTCGAATCGCCTTGAAAGCACATGAAAAGCGGCAAAACGTGGACAATGATGTCCTTGGCCAAAAAGGGCGTATGCGTTTTTTCCTGAATATATTCAGGAAAAAACGCATACGCCCTTTTTGGCCAACCAAGCAACCTGGAAAGGCCAATCAGCGCTCCAAAGAAGTCTCGCTTCCCAGCGGGCAAAAGGGCCATGCGGAAAAAAGTGTCCAAACCAGAAATGCAGGACCGGCCATGGAGAAATGGGAGCCTTGCTCCGCTGATGGGTGGGATGTAAATTGCCAACAGCCTCTCTGGAGAAGTGTACGGTGTGTTCTGAAACATCTAAAAAACACAGCTTGGAGGGCATAGGGCACTTCCACTCATGGGCGTATAAATTGGGAAAACTAAAAATCAGCAAGACACAGGCACCCCAAAGTTTAGGGCTGCTCTGTTGACAAGAACCCCCACTTCATTACACCTTAAATATCCTAGGAAAGAGAAAAATGGATAAAGAAGTTGTGGTCCTCATGTACAATGGAATATCACTCAGCCATGAAATCCACGTCATAAGGCTAGTAGCAGCACGATGAGTGGATTTAGGTACGACGATTCTAAGTGAAATAAGTCACACAGAAAAAGACACTTATCATAAGATACCACTTAGAGAGGGAATGTAAAAACCGCTACACTTGAACTGAATTACAAAACAGAACAGAGTCACACGTTCAGGAAACACACTATGGCTGCTGAACGGGAAAGGTGAGGTGGGGTGATGCATAAAACAAGGGTTTCAAATTAGCTCAGGTACCGTTCCATAAACCCAATATGTAAGAGACAAGACCTATTCCTTTTTCAGTGAACTGGACTCAACACCCCCTATTCACCGCACAAGAATATATCTGACTAGGAAGAATCTTCAAACCTATGTATTGATATCTCTCCGTAAGTGAGTCAAGGGTGTGTAAAGCGGCATAAACACAGCCGTGAAAAGCAGCTAAACCCCATTATAAAAATAAATTACTTTTCAAAACCCGTGAAACAAAGACAGTGAAAGAGAGTGAAATTCTTACAAAATTCGTTCAGGGGCTGTGATGCAACCTGGATTGACCATATCTAGACCCACAGCTGATTGAGACATAAGGGTGGACACTCTTGGGGCTGAGAGGTTCGGTGAGGTTGGGTGAGCCAACGCAGACCCTTTCAAGTAATACTGCATGGTACCCATCCCATGGGTCCCAAATCTCCAGGTTCAAGGGCATCTTCCTACGTCGAAAACAGGCATGAGAAACCCAGAAGATGGTACACCGTGTGATCGGGAAAGGTTTCTAAAACGCACCACATTTCTCATCTCCTTTGCTCGGGTTCGCCATTCCAGCCGATTTACTAGCCATCTCCCTCCTTGGAGAATCAGCACCTTTAACCTCCTGTTCCGTACAGGTTGCAATTTGTCCTGAGGATGAACGGGAAGAGGGGGAACCAATGAGAGACTAGCTCTAGGTGTTGGGACAGGCACAGGTCACTCTATTTTCCCATCAGGAAGAAGAATTAAGCACAAGCTCAGCCTGCCCCCCAGAACCAGAAGAGGGCCTGAAGCAATCCTGCGCTTTTGCGGCCAGCTCCCAAAAAAGCGAGTTGAAAAATGGAGCTCAGGGGCACTGCAATTCACAAACCTGCAGAGTTTTAAATGATACCTCTCGTCCACAAATATACTAAGGGAAGGCAACGAAGAGGCTTTGAAAGCAAGGCAGAATTGCAGGAAACAGATTTCAGGAGGTAGATTCGAATCGCCTTGAAAGCACATGAAAAGCGGCAAAACGTGGACAATGATGCCCTTGGCCAAAAAGGGCGTATGCGTTTTTTCCTGAATATATTCAGGAAAAAACGCATACGCCCTTTTTGGCCAACCAAGCAACCTGGAAAGGCCAATCAGCGCTCCAAAGAAGTCTCGCTTCCCAGCGGGCAAAAGGGCCATGCGGAAAAAAGTGTCCAAACCAGAAATGCAGGACCGGCCATGGAGAAATGGGAGCCTTGCTACGCTGATGGGTGGGATGTAAATTGCCAACAGCCACTCTGGAGAAGTGTACGGTGTGTTCTGAAACATCTAAAAAACACAGCTTGGAGAGCATAGGGCACTTCCACTCATGGGCGTATAAATTGGGAAAACTAAAAATCAGCAAGACACAGGCACCCCAAAGTTTAGGGCTGCTCTGTTGACAAGAACCCCCACTTCATTACACCTTAAATATCCTAGGAAAGCGAAAAATGGATAAAGAAGTTGTGGTCCTCATGTACAATGGAATATCACTCAGCCATGAAATCCACGTCATAAGGCTAGTAGCAGCACGATGAGTGGATTTAGGTACGACGATTCTAAGTGAAATAAGTCACACAGAAAAAGACACTTATCATAAGATATCACTTAGAGAGGGAATGTAAAAACCGCTACACTTGAACTGAATTACAAAACAGAACAGAGTCACACGTTTAGGAAACACACTATGGCTGCTGAATGGGAAAGGTGAGGTGGGGTGATGCATAACACAAGGGTGTCAAATTAGCTCAGATACCGTTCCATAAACCCAATATGTAAGAGACAAGACCTATTCCTTTTTCAGTGAACTGGACTCAACACCCCCTATTCACCGCACAAGAATATATCTGACTAGGAAGAATCTTCAAACCTATGTATTGATATCTCTCCGTAAGTGAGTCAAGGGTGTGTAAAGCGGCATAAACACAGCCGTGAAAAGCAGCTAAACCCCATTATAAAAATAAATTACTTTTCAAAACCCGTGAAACAAAGACAGTGAAAGAGAGAGAAATTCTTACAAAATTCGTTCAGGGGCTGTGATGCAACCTGGATTGACCATATCTAGACCCACAGCTGATTGAGACATAAGGGTGGACACTCTTGGGGCTGAGAGGTTCGGTGAGGTTGGGTGAGCCAACGCAGACCCTTTCAAGTAATACTGCATGGTACCCATCCCATGGGTCCCAAATCTCCAGGTTCAAGGGCATCTTCCTACGTCGAAAACAGGCATGAGAAACCCAGAAGATGGTACACCGTGTGATCGGGAAAGGTTTCTAAAACGCACCTCATTTCTCATCTCCTTTGCTCGGGTTCGCCATTCCAGCCGATTTACTAGCCATCTCCCTCCTTGGAGAATCAGCACCTTTAACCTCCTGTTCCGTACAGGTTGCAATTTGTCCTGAGGATGAACGGGAAGAGGGGGAACCAATGAGAGACTAGCTCTAGGTGTTGGGACAGGCACAGGTCACTCTATTTTCCCATCAGGAAGAAGAATTAAGAACAAGCTCAGCCTGCCCCCCAGAACCAGAAGAGGGCCTGAAGCAATCCTGCGCTTTTGCGGCCAGCTCCCAAAAAAGCGAGTTGAAAAATGGAGCTCAGGGGCACTGCAATTCACAAACCTGCAGAGTTTTAAATGATACCTCTCGTCCACAAATATATTAAGGGAAGGCAACGAAGAGGCTTTGAAAGCAAGGCAGAATTGCAGGAAACAGATTTCAGGAGGTAGATTCGAATCGCCTTGAAAGCACATGAAAAGCGGCAAAACGTGGACAATGATGCCCTTGGCCAAAAAGGGCGTATGCGTTTTTTCCTGAATATATTCAGGAAAAAACGCATACGCCCTTTTTGGCCAACCAAGCAACCTGGAAAGGCCAATCAGCGCTCCAAAGAAGTCTCGCTTCCCAGCGGGCAAAAGGGCCATGCGGAAAAAAGTGTCCAAACCAGAAATGCAGGACCGGCCATGGAGAAATGGGAGCCTTGCTACGCTGATGGGTGGGATGTAAATTGCCAACAGCCTCTCTGGAGAAGTGTACGGTGTGTTCTGAAACATCTAAAAAACACAGCTTGGAGGGCATAGGGCACTTCCACTCATGGGCGTATAAATTGGGAAAACTAAAAATCAGCAAGACACAGGCACCCCAAAGTTTAGGGCTGCTCTGTTGACAAGAACCCCCACTTCATTACACCTTAAATATCCTAGGAAAGAGAAAAATGGATAAAGAAGTTGTGGTCCTCATGTACAATGGAATATCACTCAGCCATGAAATCCACGTCATAAGGCTAGTAGCAGCACGATGAGTGGATTTAGGTACGACGATTCTAAGTGAAATAAGTCACACAGAAAAAGACACTTATCATAAGACACCACTTAGAGAGGGAATGTAAAAACCGCTACACTTGAACTGAATTACAAAACAGAACAGAGTCACACGTTTAGGAAACACACTATGGCTGCTGAACGGGAAAGGTGAGGTGGGGTGATGCATAAAACAAGGGTTTCAAATTAGCTCAGGTACCGTTCTATAAACCCAATATGTAAGAGACAAGACCTATTCCTTTTTCAGTGAACTGGACTCAACACCCCCTATTCACCGCACAAGAATATATCTGACTAGGAAGAATCTTCAAACCAATGTATTGATATCTCTCCGTAAGTGAGTCAAGGGTGTGTAAAGCGGCATAAACACAGCCGTGAAAAGCAGCTAAACCCCATTATAAAAATAAATTACTTTTCAAAACCCGTGAAACAAAGACAGTGAAAGAGAGAGAAATTCTTACAAAATTCGTTCAGGGGCTGTGATGCAACCTGGATTGACCATATCTAGACCCACAGCTGATTGAGACATAAGGGTGGACACTCTTGGGGCTGAGAGGTTCGGTGAGGTTGGGTGAGCCAACGCAGACCCTTTCAAGTAATACTGCATGGTACCCATCCCATGGGTCCCAAATCTCCAGGTTCAAGGGCATCTTCCTACGTCGAAAACAGGCATGAGAAACCCAGAAGATGGTACACCGTGTGATCGGGAAAGGTTTCTAAAACGCACCACATTTCTCATCTCCTTTGCTCGGGTTCGCCATTCCAGCCGATTTACTAGCCATCTCCCTCCTTGGAGAATCAGCACCTTTAACCTCCTGTTCCGTACAGGTTGCAATTTGTCCTGAGGATGAACGGGAAGAGGGGGAACCAATGAGAGACTAGCTCTAGGTGTTGGGACAGGCACAGGTCACTCTATTTTCCCATCAGGAAGAAGAATTAAGCACAAGCTCAGCCTGCCCCCCAGAACCAGAAGAGGGCCTGAAGCAATCCTGCGCTTTTGCGGCCAGCTCCCAAAAAAGCGAGTTGAAAAATGGAGCTCAGGGGCACTGCAATTCACAAACCTGCAGAGTTTTAAATGATACCTCTCGTCCACAAATATACTAAGGGAAGGCAACGAAGAGGCTTTGAAAGCAAGGCAGAATTGCAGGAAACAGATTTCAGGAGGTAGATTCGAATCGCCTTGAAAGCACATGAAAAGCGGCAAAACGTGGACAATGATGCCCTTGGCCAAAAAGGGCGCATGCGTTTTTTCCTGAATATATTCAGGAAAAAACGCATACGCCCTTTTTGGCCAACCAAGCAACCTGGAAAGGCCAATCAGCGCTCCAAAGAAGTCTCGCTTCCCAGCGGGCAAAAGGGCCATGGGGAAAAAAGTGTCCAAACCAGAAATGCAGGACCGGCCATGGAGAAATGGGAGCCTTGCTACGCTGATGGGTGGGATGTAAATTGCCAACAGCCACTCTGGAGAAGTGTACGGTGTGTTCTGAAACATCTAAAAAACACAGCTTGGAGAGCATAGGGCACTTCCACTCATGGGCGTATAAATTGGGAAAACTAAAAATCAGCAAGACACAGGCACCCCAAAGTTTAGGGCTGCTCTGTGGACAAGAACCCCCACTTCATTACACCTTAAATATCCTAGGAAAGCGAAAAATGGATAAAGAAGTTGTGGTCATCATGTACAATGGAATATCACTCAGCCATGAAATCAACGTCATAAGGCTAGTAGCAGCACGATGAGTGGATTTAGGTACGACGATTCTAAGTGAAATAAGTCACACAGAAAAAGACACTTATCATAAGATATCACTTAGAGAGGGAATGTAAAAACCGCTACACTTGAACTGAATTACAAAACAGAACAGAGTCACACGTTTAGGAAACACACTATGGCTGCTGAACGGGCAAGGTGAGGTGGGGTGATGCATAAAACAAGGGTTTCAAATTAGCTCAGATACCGTTCTATAAACCCAATATGTAATAGACAAGACCTACTCCCTGCTCAGTGAACTGGACTCAACACCCCCTATTCACCGCACAAGAATATATCTGACTAGTAAGAATCTTCAAACCTATGTATTGATATCTCTCCGTAAGTGAGTCAAGGGGGTGTAAAGCGGCATTAACACAACCGTGAAAAGCAGCTAAACCCCATTATAAAAATAAATTACTTTTCAAAACCCGTGAAACAAAGACAGTGAAAGAGAGAGAAATTCTTACAAAATTCGTTCAGGGGCTGTGATGCAACCTGGATTGACCATATCTAGACCCACAGCTGATTGAGACATAAGGGTGGACACTCTTGGGGCTGAGAGGTTCGGTGAGGTTGGGTGAGCCAACGCAGACCCTTTCAAGTAATACTGCATGGTACCCATCCCATGGGTCCCAAATCTCCAGGTTCAAGGGCATCTTCCTACGTCGAAAACAGGCATGAGAAACCCAGAAGATGGTACACCGTGTGATCGGGAAAGGTTTCTAAAACGCACCTCATTTCTCATCTCCTTTGCTCGGGTTCGCCATTCCAGCCGATTTACTAGCCATCTCCCTCCTTGGAGAATCAGCACCTTTAACCTCCTGTTCCGTACAGGTTGCAATTTGTCCTGAGGATGAAGGGGAAGAGGGGGAACCAATGAGAGACTAGCTCTAGGTGTTGGGACAGGCACAGGTCACTCTATTTTCCCATCAGGAAGAAGAATTAAGCACAAGCTCAGCCTGCCCCCCAGAACCAGAAGAGGGCCTGAAGCAATCCTGCGCTTTTGCGGCCAGCTCCCAAAAAAGCGAGTTGAAAAATGGAGCTCAGGGGCACTGCAATTCACAAACCTGCAGAGCTTTAAATGATACCTCTCGTCCACAAATATACTAAGGGAAGGCAACGAAGAGGCTTTGAAAGCAAGGCAGAATTGCAGGAAACAGATTTCAGGAGGTAGATTCGAATCGCCTTGAAAGCACATGAAAAGCGGCAAAACGTGGACAATGATGCCCTTGGCCAAAAAGGGCGTATGCGTTTTTTCCTGAATATATTCAGGAAAAAACGCATACGCCCTTTTTGGCCAACCAAGCAACCTGGAAAGGCCAATCAGCGCTCCAAAGAAGTCTCGCTTCCCAGCGGCCAAAAGGGCCATGCGGAAAAAAGTGTCCAAACCAGAAATGCAGGACCGGCCATGGAGAAATGGGAGCCTTGCTACGCTGATGGGTGGGATGTAAATTGCCAACAGCCACTCTGGAGAAGTGTACGGTGTGTTCTGAAACATCTAAAAAACACAGCTTGGAGAGCATAGGGCACTTCCACTCATGGGCGTATAAATTGGGAAAACTAAAAATCAGCAAGACACAGGCACCCCAAAGTTTAGGGCTGCTCTGTTGACAAGAACCCCCACTTCATTACACCTTAAATATCCTAGGAAAGCGAAAAATGGATAAAGAAGTTGTGGTCCTCATGTACAATGGAATATCACTCAGCCATGAAATCAACGTCATAAGGCTAGTAGCAGCACGATGAGTGGATTTAGGTACGACGATTCTAAGTGAAATAAGTCACACAGAAAAAGACACTTATCATAAGATATCACTTAGAGAGGGAATGTAAAAACCGCTACACTTGAACTGAATTACAAAACAGAACAGAGTCACACGTTTAGAAAACACACTATGGCTGCTGAACGGGCAAGGTGAGGTGGGGTGATGCATAAAACAAGGGTTTCAAATTAGCTCAGATACCGTTCTATAAACCCAATATGTAATAGACAAGACCTACTCCTTGCTCAGTGAACTGGACTGAACACCCCCTATTCACCGCACAAGAATATATCTGACTAGTAAGAATCATCAAAGCTATGTATTGATATCTCTCCGTAAGTGAGTCAAGGGTGTGTAAAGCGGCATAAACACAACCGTGAAAAGCAGCTAAACCCCATTATAAAAATAAATTACTTTTCAAAACCCGTGAAACAAAGACAGTGAAAGAGAGAGAAATTCTTACAAAATTCGTTCAGGGGCTGTGATGCAACCTGGATTGACCATATCTAGACCCACAGTTGATTGAGACATAAGGGTGGACACTCTTGGGGCTGAGAGGTTCGGTGAGGTTGGGTGAGCCAACGCAGACCCTTTCAAGTAATACTGCATGGTACCCATCCCATGGGTCCCAAATCTCCAGGTTCAAGGGCATCTTCCTACGTCGAAAACAGGCATGAGAAACCCAGAAGATGGTACACCGTGTGATCGGGAAAGGTTTTTAAAACGCACCTCATTTCTCATCTCCTTTGCTCGGGTTCGCCATTCCAGCCGATTTACTAGCCATCTCCCTCCTTGGAGAATCAGCACCTTTAACCTCCTGTTCCGTACAGGTTGCAATTTGTCCTGAGGATGAAGGGAAGAGGGGGAACCAATGAGAGACTAGCTCTAGGTGTTGGGACAGGCACAGGTCACTCTATTTTCCCATCAGGAAGAAGAATCAAGCACAAGCTCAGCCTGCCCCCCAGAACCAGAAGAGGGCCTGAAGCAATCCTGCGCTTTTGCGGCCAGCTCCCAAAAAAGCGAGTTGAAAAATGGAGCTCAGGGGCACTGCAATTCACAAACCTGCAGAGTTTTAAATGATACCTCTCGTCCACAAATATACTAAGGGAAGGCAACGAAGAGGCTTTGAAAGCAAGGCAGAATTGCAGGAAACAGATTTCAGGAGGTAGATTCGAATCGCCTTGAAAGCACATGAAAAGCGGCAAAACGTGGACAATGATGCCCTTGGCCAAAAAGGGCGTATGCGTTTTTTCCTGAATATATTCAGGAAAAAACGCATACGCCCTTTTTGGCCAACCAAGCAACCTGGAAAGGCCAATCAGTGCTCCAAAGAAGTCTCGCTTCCCAGCGGGCAAAAGGGCCATGCGGAAAAAAGTGTCCAAACCAGAAATGCAGGACCGGCCATGGAGAAATGGGAGCCTTGCTACGCTGATGGGTGGGATGTAAATTGCCAACAGCCACTCTGGAGAAGTGTACGGTGTGTTCTGAAACATCTAAAAAACACAGCTTGGAGAGCATAGGGCACTTCCACTCATGGGCGTATAAATTGGGAAAACTAAAAATCAGCAAGACACAGGCACCCCAAAGTTTAGGGCTGCTCTGTTGACAAGAACCCCCACTTCATTACACCTTAAATATCCTAGGAAAGCGAAAAATGGATAAAGAAGTTGTGGTCCTCATGTACAATGGAATATCACTCAGCCATGAAATCAACGTCATAAGGCTAGTAGCAGCACGATGAGTGGATTTAGGTACGACGATTCTAAGTGAAATAAGTCACACAGAAAAAGACACTTATCATAAGATATCACTTAGAGAGGGAATGTAAAAACCGCTACACTTGAACTGAATTACAAAACAGAACAGAGTCACACGTTTAGGAAACACACTATGGCTGCTGAACGGGAAAGGTGAGGTGGGGTGATGCATAAAACAAGGGTTTCCAATTAGCTCCGATACCGTTCCATAAACCCAATATGTAAGAGACAAGACCTATTCCTTTTTCAGTGAACTGGACTCAACACCCCCTATTCACCGCAAAAGAATATATCTGACTAGTAAGAATCTTCAAACCTATGTATTGATATCTCTCCGTAAGTGAGTCAAGGGGGTGTAAAGCGGCATAAACACAGCCATGAAAAGCAGCTAAACCCCAATATAAAAATAAATTACTTTTCAAAACCCGTGAAACAAAGACAGTGAAAGAGAGAGAAATTCTTACAAAATTCGTTCAGGGGCTGTGATGCAACCTGGATTGACCATATCTAGACCCACAGCTGATTGAGACATAAGGGTGGACACTCTTGGGGCTGAGAGGTTCGGTGAGGTTGGGTGAGCCAACGCAGACCCTTTCAAGTAATACTGCATGGTACCCATCCCATGGGTCCCAAATCTCCAGGTTCAAGGGCATCTTCCTACGTCGAAAACAGGCATGAGAAACCCAGAAGATGGTACACCGTGTGATCGGGAAAGGTTTCTAAAACGCACCTCATTTCTCATCTCCTTTGCTCGGGTTCGCCATTCCAGCCGATTTACTAGCCATCTCCCTCCTTGGAGAATCAGCACCTTTAACCTCCTGTTCCGTACAGGTTGCAATTTGTCCTGAGGATGAAGGGGAAGAGGGGGAACCAATGAGAGACTAGCTCTAGGTGTTGGGACAGGCACAGGTCACTCTATTTTCCCATCAGGAAGAAGAATCAAGCACAAGCTCAGCCTGCCCCCCAGAACCAGAAGAGGGCCTGAAGCAATCCTGCGCTTTTGCGGCCAGCTCCCAAAAAAGCGAGTTGAAAAATGGAGCTCAGGGGCACTGCAATTCACAAACCTGCAGAGTTTTAAATGATACCTCTCGTCCACAAATATACTAAGGGAAGGCAACGAAGAGGCTTTGAAAGCAAGGCAGAATTGCAGGAAACAGATTTCAGGAGGTAGATTCGAATCGCCTTGAAAGCACATGAAAAGCGGCAAAACGTGGACAATGATGCCCTTGGCCAAAAAGGGCGTATGCGTTTTTTCCTGAATATATTCAGGAAAAAACGCATACGCCCTTTTTGGCCAACCAAGCAACCTGGAAAGGCCAATCAGTGCTCCAAAGAAGTCTCGCTTCCCAGCGGGCAAAAGGGCCATGCGGAAAAAAGTGTCCAAACCAGAAATGCAGGACCGGCCATGGAGAAATGGGAGCCTTGCTACGCTGATGGGTGGGATGTAAATTGCCAACAGCCACTCTGGAGAAGTGTACGGTGTGTTCAGAAACATCTGAAAAACACAGCTTGGAGAGCATAGGGCACTTCAACTCATGGGCGTATAAATTGGGAAAACTAAAAATCAGCAAGACACAGGCACCCCAAAGTTTAGGGCTGCTCTGTTGACAAGAACCCCCACTTCATTACACCTTAAATATCCTAGGAAAGCGAAAAATGGATAAAGAAGTTGTGGTCCTCATGTACAATGGAATATCACTCAGCCATGAAATCAACGTCATAAGGCTAGTAGCAGCACGATGAGTGGATTTAGGTACGACGATTCTAAGTGAAATAAGTCACACAGAAAAAGACACTTATCATAAGATATCACTTAGAGAGGGAATGTAAAAACCGCTACACTTGAACTGAATTACAAAACAGAACAGAGTCACACGTTTAGGAAACACACTATGGCTGCTGAACGGGAAAGGTGAGGTGGGGTGATGCATAAAACAAGGGTTTCAAATTAGCTCCGATACCGTTCCATAAACCCAATATGTAAGAGACAAGACCTATTCATTTTTCAGTGAACTGGACTCAACACCCCCTATTCACCGCACAAGAATATATCTGACTAGTAAGAATCTTCAAACCTATGTATTGATATCTCTCCGTAAGTGAGTCAAGGGCGTGTAAAGCGGCATAAACACAGCCGTGAAAAGCAGCTAAACCCCATTATAAAAATAAATTACTTTTCAAAACCCGTGAAACAAAGGCAGTGAAAGAGAGAGAAATTCTTACAAAATTCGTTCAGGGGCTGTGATGCAACCTGGATTGACCATATCTAGACCCACAGCTGATTGAGACATAAGGGTGGACACTCTTGGGGCTGAGAGGTTCGGTGAGGTTGGGTGAGCCAACGCAGACCCTTTCAAGTAATACTGCATGGTACCCATCCCATGGGTCCCAAATCTCCAGGTTCAAGGGCATCTTCCTACGTCGAAAACAGGCATGAGAAACCCAGAAGATGGTACACCGTGTGATCGGGAAAGGTTTCTAAAACGCACCTCATTTCTCATCTCCTTTGCTCGGGTTCGCCATTCCAGCCGATTTACTAGCCATCTCCCTCCTTGGAGAATCAGCACCTTTAACCTCCTGTTCCGTACAGGTTGCAATTTGTCCTGAGGATGAAGGGGAAGAGGGGGAACCAATGAGAGACTAGCTCTAGGTGTTGGGACAGGCACAGGTCACTCTATTTTCCCATCAGGAAGAAGAATTAAGCACAAGCTCAGCCTGCCCCCCAGAACCAGAAGAGGGCCTGAAGCAATCCTGCGCTTTTGCGGCCAGCTCCCAAAAAAGCGAGTTGAAAAATGGAGCTCAGGGGCACTGCAATTCACAAACCTGCAGAGTTTTAAATGATACCTCTCGTCCACAAATATACTAAGGGAAGGCAACGAAGAGGCTTTGAAAGCAAGGCAGAATTGCAGGAAACAGATTTCAGGAGGTAGATTCGAATCGCCTTGAAAGCACATGAAAAGCGGCAAAACGTGGACAATGATGCCCTTCGCCAAAAAGGGCGTATGCGTTTTTTCCTGAATATATTCAGGAAAAAACGCATACGCCCTTTTTGGCCAACCAAGCAACCTGGAAAGGCCAATCAGTGCTCCAAAGAAGTCTCGCTTCCCAGCGGGCAAAAGGGCCATGCGGAAAAAATTGTCCAAACCAGAAATGCAGGACCGGCCATGGAGAAATGGGAGCCTTGCTACGCTGATGGGTGGGATGTAACTTGCCAACAGCCACTCTGGAGAAGTGTACGGTGTGTTCTGAAACATCTAAAAAACACAGCTTGGAGAGCATAGGGCACTTCCACTCATGGGCGTATAAATTGGGAAAACTAAAAATCAGCAAGACACAGGCACCCCAAAGTTTAGGGCTGCTCTGTTGACAAGAACCCCCACTTCATTACACCTTAAATATCCTAGGAAAGCGAAAAATGGATAAAGAAGTTGTGGTCCTCATGTACAATGGAATATCACTCAGCCATGAAATCCACGTCATAAGGCTAGTAGCAGCACGATGAGTGGATTTAGGTACGACGATTCTAAGTGAAATAAGTCACACAGAAAAGACACTTATCATAAGATATCACTTAGAGAGGGAATGTAAAAACCGCTACACTTGAACTGAATTGCAAAACAGAACAGAGTCACACGTTTAGGAAACACACTATGGCTGCTGAACGGGAAAGGTGAGGTGGGGTGATGCATAAAACAAGGGTTTCAAATTAGCTCCGATACCGTTCCATAAACCCAATATGTAAGAGACAAGACCTATTCCTTTTTCAGTGAACTGGACTCAACACCCCCTATTCACCGCACAAGAATATATCTGACTAGTAAGAATCTTCAAACCTATGTATTGATATCTCTCCGTAAGTGAGTCAAGGGGGTGTAAAGCGGCATAAACACAGCCGTGAAAAGCAGCTAAACCCCAATATAAAAATAAATTACTTTTCAAAACCCGTGAAACAAAGACAGTGAAAGAGAGAGAAATTCTTACAAAATTCGTTCAGGGGCTGTGATGCAACCTGGATTGACCATATCTAGACCCACAGCTGATTGAGACATAAGGGTGGACACTCTTGGGGCTGAGAGGTTCGGTGAGGTTGGGTGAGCCAACGCAGACCCTTTCAAGTAATACTGCATGGTACCCATCCCATGGGTCCCAAATCTCCAGGTTCAAGGGCATCTTCCTACGTCGAAAACAGGCATGAGAAACCCAGAAGATGGTACACCGTGTGATCGGGAAAGGTTTCTAAAACGCACCACATTTCTCATCTCCTTTGCTCGGGTTCGCCATTCCAGCCGATTTACTAGCCATCTCCCTCCTTGGAGAATCAGCACCTTTAACCTCCTGTTCCGTACAGGTTGCAATTTGTCCTGAGGATGAACGGGAAGAGGGGGAACCAATGAGAGACTAGCTCTAGGTGTTGGGACAGGCACAGGTCACTCTATTTTCCCATCAGGAAGAAGAATTAAGCACAAGCTCAGCCTGCCCCCCAGAACCAGAAGAGGGCCTGAAGCAATCCTGCGCTTTTGCGGCCAGCTCCCAAAAAAGCGAGTTGAAAAATGGAGCTCAGGGGCACTGCAATTCACAAACCTGCAGAGTTTTAAATGATACCTCTCGTCCACAAATATACTAAGGGAAGGCAACGAAGAGGCTTTGAAAGCAAGGCAGAATTGCAGGAAACAGATTTCAGGAGGTAGATTCGAATCGCCCTGAAAGCACATGAAAAGCGGCAAAACGTGGACAATGATGCCCTTGGCCAAAAAGGGCGTATGCGTTTTTTCCTGAATATATTCAGGAAAAAACGCATACGCCCTTTTTGGCCAACCAAGCAACCTGGAAAGGCCAATCAGTGCTCCAAAGAAGTCTCGCTTCCCAGGGGGAAAAAGGGCCATGCGGAAAAAAGTGTCCAAACCAGAAATGCAGGACCGGCCATGGAGAAATGGGAGCCTTGCTACGCTGATGGGTGGGATGTAAATTGCCAACAGCCACTCTGGAGAAGTGTACGGTGTGTTCTGAAACATCTAAAAAACACAGCTTGGAGAGCATAGGGCACTTCCACTCATGGGCGTATAAATTGGGAAAACTAAACATCAGCAAGACACAGGCACCCCAAAGTTTAGGGCTGCTCTGTTGACAAGGACCCCCTCTTCATTACACCTTAAATATCCTAGGAAAGCGAAAAATGGATAAAGAAGTTGTGGTCCTCATGTACAATGGAATATCACTCAGCCATGAAATCAACGTCATAAGGCTAGTAGCAGCACGATGAGTGGATTTAGGCACGACGATTCTAAGTGAAATAAGTCACACAGAAAAAGACACTTATCATAAGATATCACTTAGAGAGGGAATGTAAAAACCGCTACACTTGAACTGAATTACAAAACAGAACAGAGTCACACGTTTAGGAAACACACTATGGCTGCTGAACGGGAAAGGTGAGGTGGGGTGATGCATAAAACAAGGGTTTCAAATTAGCTCCGATACCGTTCCATAAACCCAATATGTAATAGACAAGACCTACTCCTTGCTCAGTGAACTGGACTCAACACCCCCTATTCACCGCACAAGAATATATCTGACTAGTAAGAATCTTCAAACCTATGTATTGATATCTCTCTGTAAGTGAGTCAAGGGGGTGTAAAGCGGCATAAACACAGCCGTGAAAAGCAGCTAAACCCCATTATAAAAATAAATTACTTTTCAAAACCCGTGAAACAAAGACAGTGAAAGAGAGAGAAATTCTTACAAAATTCGTTCAGGGGCTGTGATGCAACCTGGATTGACCATATCTAGACCCACAGCTGATTGAGACATAAGGGTGGACACTCTTGGGGCTGAGAGGTTCGGTGAGGTTGGGTGAGCCAACGCAGACCCTTTCAAGTAATACTGCATGGTACCCATCCCATGGGTCCCAAATCTCCAGGTTCAAGGGCATCTTCCTACGTCGAAAACAGGCATGAGAAACCCAGAAGATGGTACACCGTGTGATCGGGAAAGGTTTCTAAAACGCACCTCATTTCTCATCTCCTTTGCTCGGGTTCGCCATTCCAGCCGATTTACTAGCCATCTCCCTCCTTGGAGAATCAGCACCTTTAACCTCCTGTTCCGTACAGGTTGCAATTTGTCCTGAGGATGAACGGGAAGAGGGGGAACCAATGAGAGACTAGCTCTAGGTGTTGGGACAGGCACAGGTCACTCTATTTTCCCATCAGGAAGAAGAATTAAGCACAAGCTCAGCCTGCCCCCCAGAACCAGAAGAGGGCCTGAAGCAATCCTGCGCTTTTGCGGCCAGCTCCCAAAAAAGCGAGTTGAAAAATGGAGCTCAGGGGCACTGCAATTCACAAACCTGCAGAGTTTTAAATGATACCTCTCGTCCACAAATATATTAAGGGAAGGCAACGAAGAGGCTTTGAAAGCAAGGCAGAATTGCAGGAAACAGATTTCAGGAGGTAGATTCGAATCGCCTTGAAAGCACATGAAAAGCGGCAAAACGTGGACAATGATGCCCTTGGCCAAAAAGGGCGTATGCGTTTTTTCCTGAATATATTCAGGAAAAAACGCATACGCCCTTTTTGGCCAACCAAGCAACCTGGAAAGGCCAATCAGCGCTCCAAAGAAGTCTCGCTTCCCAGCGGGCAAAACGGCCATGCGGAAAAAAGTGTCCAAACCAGAAATGCAGGACCGGCCATGGAGAAATGGGAGCCTTGCTACGCTGATGGGCGGGATGTAAATTGCCAACAGCCACTCTGGAGAAGTGTACGGTGTGTTCTGAAACATCTAAGAAACACAGTTTGGAGAGCATAGGGCACTTCCACTCATGGGCGTATAAATTGGGAAAACTAAACATCAGCAAGACACAGGCACCCCAAAGTTTAGGGCTGCTCTGTTGACAAGAACCCCCACTTCATTACACCTTAAATATCCTAGGAAAGCGAAAAATGGATAAAGAAGTTGGGGTCCTCATGTACAATGGAATATCACTCAGCCATGAAATCAACGTCATAAGGCTAGTAGCAGCACGATGAGTGGATTTAGGTACGACGATTCTAAGTGAAATAAGTCACACAGAAAAAGACACTTATCATAAGATATCACTTAGAGAGGGAATGTAAAAACCGCTACACTTGAACTGAATTACAAAACAGAACAGAGTCACACGTTTAGGAAACACACTATGGCTGCTGAACGGGAAAGGTGAGGTGGGGTGATGCATAAAACAAGGGTTACAAATTAGCTCAGATACCGTTCCATAAACCCAATATGTAAGAGACAAGACCTATTCCTTTTTCAGTGAACTGGACTCAACACCCCCTATTCACCGCACAAGAATATATCTGACTAGTAAGAATCTTCAAACCTATGTATTGATATCTCTCCGTAAGTGAGTCAAGGGGGTGTAAAGCGGCATAAACACAGCCGTGAAAAGCAGCTAAACCCCATTATAAAAATAAATTACTTTTCAAAACCCGTGAAACAAAGACAGTGAAAGAGAGAGAAATTCTTACAAAATTCGTTCAGGGGCTGTGATGCAACCTGGATTGACCATATCTAGACCCACAGCTGATTGAGACATAAGGGTGGACACTCTTGGGGCTGAGAGGTTCGGTGAGGTTGGGTGAGCCAACGCAGACCCTTTCAAGTAATACTGCATGGTACCCATCCCATGGGTCCCAAATCTCCAGGTTCAAGGGCATCTTCCTACGTCGAAAACAGGCATGAGAAACCCAGAAGATGGTACACCGTGTGATCGGGAAAGGTTTCTAAAACGCACCTCATTTCTCATCTCCTTTGCTCGGGTTCGCCATTCCAGCCGATTTACTAGCCATCTCCCTCCTTGGAGAATCAGCACCTTTAACCTCCTGTTCCGTACAGGTTGCAATTTGTCCTGAGGATGAAGGGGAAGAGGGGGAACCAATGAGAGACTAGCTCTAGGTGTTGGGACAGGCACAGGTCACTCTATTTTCCCATCAGGAAGAAGAATTAAGCACAAGCTCAGCCTGCCCCCCAGAACCAGAAGAGGGCCTGAAGCAATCCTGCGCTTTTGCGGCCAGCTCCCAAAAAAGCGAGTTGAAAAATGGAGCTCAGGGGCACTGCAATTCACAAACCTGCAGAGTTTTAAATGATACCTCTCGTCCACAAGTATATTAAGGGAAGGCAACGAAGAGGCTTTGAAAGCAAGGCAGAATTGCAGGAAACAGATTTCAGGAGGTAGATTCGAATCGCCTTGAAAGCACATGAAAAGCGGCAAAACGTGGACAATGATGCCCTTGGCCAAAAAGGGCGTATGCGTTTTTTCCTGAATATATTCAGGAAAAAACACATACGCCCTTTTTGGCCAACCAAGCAACCTGGAAAGGCCAATCAGTGCTCCAAAGAAGTCTCGCTTCCCAGCGGGCAAAAGGGCCATGCGGAAAAAAGTGTCCAAACCAGAAATGAAGGACCGGCCATGGAGAAATGGGAGCCTTGCTACGCTGATGGGTGGGATGTAAATTGCCAACAGCCACTCTGGAGAAGTGTACGGTGTGTTCTGAAACATCTAAAAAACACAGCTTGGAGAGCATAGGGCACTTCCACTCATGGGCGTATAAATTGGGAAAACTAAAAATCAGCAAGACACAGGCACCCCAAAGTTTAGGGCTGCTCTGTTGACAAGAACCCCCACTTCATTACACCTTAAATATCCTAGGAAAGCGAAAAATGGATAAAGAAGTTGTGGTCCTCATGTACAATGGAATATCACTCAGCCATGAAATCAACGTCATAAGGCTAGTAGCAGCACGATGAGTGGATTAAGGTACGACGATTCTAAGTGAAATAAGTCACACAGAAAAAGACACTTATCATAAGATATCACTTAGAGAGGGAATGTAAAAACCGCTACACTTGAACTGAATTACAAAACAGAACAGAGTCACACGTTTAGGAAACACACTATGGCTGCTGAACGGGAAAGGTGAGGTGGGGTGATGCATAAAACAAGGGTTTCAAATTAGCTCCGATACCGTTCCATAAACCCAATATGTAAGAGACAAGACCTATTCCTTTTTCAGTGAACTGGACTCAACACCCCCTATTCACCGCACAAGAATATATCTGACTAGTAAGAATCTTCAAACCTATGTATTGATATCTCTCCGTAAGTGAGTCAAGGGGGTGTAAAGCGGCATAAACACAGCCGTGAAAAGCAGCTAAACCCCATTATAAAAATAAATTACTTTTCAAAACCCGTGAAACAAAGACAGTGAAAGAGAGAGAAATTCTTACAAAATTCGTTCAGGGGCTGTGATGCAACCTGGATTGACCATATCTAGACCCACAGCTGATTGAGACATAAGGGTGGACACTCTTGGGGCTGAGAGGTTCGGTGAGGTTGGGTGAGCCAACGCAGACCCTTTCAAGTAATACTGCATGGTACCCATCCCATGGGTCCCAAATCTCCAGGTTCAAGGGCATCTTCCTACGTCGAAAACAGGCATGAGAAACCCAGAAGATGGTACACCGTGTGATCGGGAAAGGTTTCTAAAACGCACCTCATTTCTCATCTCCTTTGCTCGGGTTCGCCATTCCAGCCGATTTACTAGCCATCTCCCTCCTTGGAGAATCAGCACCTTTAACCTCCTGTTCCGTACAGGTTGCAATTTGTCCTGAGGATGAAGGGGAAGAGGGGGAACCAATGAGAGACTAGCTCTAGGTGTTGGGACAGGCACAGGTCACTCTATTTTCCCATCAGGAAGAAGAATTAAGCACAAGCTCAGCCTGCCCCCCAGAACCAGAAGAGGGCCTGAAGCAATCCTGCGCTTTTGCGGCCAGCTCCCAAAAAAGCGAGTTGAAAAATGGAGCTCAGGGGCACTGCAATTCACAAACCTGCAGAGTTTTAAATGATACCTCTCGTCCACAAATATACTAAGGGAAGGCAACGAAGAGGCTTTGAAAGCAAGGCAGAATTGCAGGAAACAGATTTCAGGAGGTAGATTCGAATCGCCTTGAAAGCACATGAAAAGCGGCAAAACGTGGACAATGATGCCCTTGGCCAAAAAGGGCGTATGCGTTTTTTCCTGAATATATTCAGGAAAAAACGCATACGCCCTTTTTGGCCAACCAAGCAACCTGGAAAGGCCAATCAGCGCTCCAAAGAAGTCTCGCTTCCCAGCGGGCAAAAGGGCCATGCGGAAAAAAGTGTCCAAACCAGAAATGCAGGACCGGCCATGGAGAAATGGGAGCCTTGCTACGCTGATGGGCGGGATGTAAATTGCCAACAGCCACTCTGGAGAAGTGTACGGTGTGTTCTGAAACATCTAAAAAACACAGCTTGGAGAGCATAGGGCACTTCCACTCATGGGCGTATAAATTGGGAAAACTAAAAATCAGCAAGACACAGGCACCCCAAAGTTTAGGGCTGCTCTGTTGACAAGAACCCCCACTTCATTACACCTTAAATATCCTAGGAAAGCGAAAAATGGATAAAGAAGTTGGGGTCCTCATGTACAATGGAATATCACTCAGCCATGAAATCCACGTCATAAGGCTAGTAGCAGCACGATGAGTGGATTTAGGTACGACGATTCTAAGTGAAATAAGTCACACAGAAAAAGACACTTATCATAAGATATCACTTAGAGAGGGAATGTAAAAACCGCTACACTTGAACTGAATTACAAAACAGAACAGAGTCACACGTTTAGGAAACACACTATGGCTGCTGAACGGGCAAGGTGAGGTGGGGTGATGCATAAAACAAGGGTTTCAAATTAGCTCAGATACCGTTCCATAAACCCAATATGTAAGAGACAAGACCTATTCCTTTTTCAGTGAACTGGACTCAACACCCCCTATTCACCGCACAAGAATATATCTGACTAGGAAGAATCTTCAAACCTATGTATTGATATCTCTCTGTAAGTGAGTCAAGGGGGTGTAAAGCAGCATAAACAAAGCCGTGAAAAGCAGCTAAACCCCATTATAAAAATAAATTACTTTTCAAAACCTGTGAAACAAAGACAGTGAAAGAGAGAGAAATTCTTACAAAATTCGTTCAGGGGCTGTGATGCAACCTGGATTGACCATATCTAGACCCACAGCTGATTGAGACATAAGGGTGGACACTCTTGGGGCTGAGAGGTTCGGTGAGGTTGGGTGAGCCAACGCAGACCCTTTCAAGTAATACTGCATGGTACCCATCCCATGGGTCCCAAATCTCCAGGTTCAAGGGCATCTTCCTACGTCGAAAACAGGCATGAGAAACCCAGAAGATGGTACACCGTGTGATCGGTAAAGGTTTCTAAAACGCACCACATTTCTCATCTCCTTTGCTCAGGTTCGCCATTCCAGCCGATTTACTAGCCATCTCCCTCCTTGGAGAATTAGCACCTTTAACCTCCTGTTCCGTACAGGTTGCAATTTGTCCTGAGGATGAAAGGGAAGAGGGGGAACCAATGAGAGACTAGCTCTAGGTGTTGGGACAGGCACAGGTCACCCTATTTTCCCATCAGGAAGAAGAATTAAGCACAAGCTCAGCCTGCCCCCCAGAACGAGAAGAGGGCCTGAAGCAATCCTGCGCTTTTGCGGCCAGCTCCCAAAAAAGCGAGTTGAAAAATGGAGCTCAGGGGCACTGCAATTCACAAACCTGCAGAGTTTTAAATGATACCTCTCGTCCACAAATATATTAAGGGAAGCCAACGAAGAGGCTTTGAAAGCAAGGCAGAATTGCAGGAAACAGATTTCAGGAGGTAGATTCGAATCGCCTTGAAAGCACATGAAAAGCGGCAAAACGTGGACAATGATGCCCTTGGCCAAAAAGGGCGTATGCGTTTTTTCCTGAATATATTCAGGAAAAAACGCATACGCCCTTTTTGGCCAACCAAGCAACCTGGAAAGGCCAATCAGCGCTCCAAAGAAGTCTCGCTTCCCAGCGGGCAAAAGGGCCATGCGGAAAAAAGTGTCCAAACCAGAAATGCAGGACCGGCCATGGAGAAATGGGAGCCTTGCTACGCTGATGGGCGGGATGTAAATTGCCAACAGCCACTCTGGAGAAGTGTACGGTGTGTTCTGAAACATCTAAAAAACACAGCTTGGAGAGCATAGGGCACTTCCACTCATGGGCGTATAAATTGGGAAAACTAAACATCAGCAAGACACAGGCACCCCAAAGTTTAGGGCTGCTCTGTTGACAAGAACCCCCACTTCATTACACCTTAAATATCCTAGGAAAGCGAAAAATGGATAAAGAAGTTGGGGTCCTCATGTACAATGGAATATCACTCAGCCATGAAATCAACGTCATAAGGCTAGTAGCAGCACGATGAGTGGATTTAGGTACGACGATTCTAAGTGAAATAAGTCACACAGATAAAGACACTTATCATAAGATATCACTTAGAGAGGGAATGTAAAAACCGCTACACTTGAACTGAATTACAAAACAGAACAGAGTCACACGTTTAGGAAACACACTATGGCTGCTGAACGGGAAAGGTGAGGTGGGGTGATGCATAAAACAAGGTTTTCAAATTAGCTCAGATACCGTTCCATAAACCCAATATGTAAGAGACAAGACCTATTCCTTTTTCAGTGAACTGGACTCAACACCCCCTATTCACCGCACAAGAATATATCTGACTAGGAAGAATCTTCAAACCTATGTATTGATATCTCTCCGTAAGTGAGTCAAGGGGGTGTAAAGCAGCATAAACAAAGCCGTGAAAAGCAGCTAAACCCCATTATAAAAATAAATTACTTTTCAAAACCCGTGAAACAAAGACAGTGAAAGAGAGAGAAATTCTTACAAAATTCGTTCAGGGGCTGTGATGCAACCTGGATTGACCATATCTAGACCCACAGCTGATTGAGACATAAGGGTGGACACTCTTGGGGCTGAGAGGTTCGGTGAGGTTGGGTGAGCCAACGCAGACCCTTTCAAGTAATACTGCATGGTACCCATCCCATGGGTCCCAAATCTCCAGGTTCTAGGGCATCTTCCTACGTTGAAAACAGGCATGAGAAACCCAGAAGATGGTACACCGTGTGATCGGGAAAGGTTTCTAAAACGCACCTCATTTCTCATCTCCTTTGCTTGGGTTCGCCATTCCAGCCGATTTACTAGACATCTCCCTCCTTGGAGAATCAGCACCTTTAACCTCCTGTTCCGTACAGGTTGCAATTTGTCCTGAGGATGAACGGGAAGAGGGGGAACCAATGAGAGACTAGCTCTAGGTGTTGGGACAGGCACAGGTCACTCTATTTTCCCATCAGGAAGAAGAATTAAGCACAAGCTCAGCCTGCCCCCCAGAACCAGAAGAGGGCCTGAAGCAATCCTGCGCTTTTGCGGCCAGCTCCCAAAAAAGCGAGTTGAAAAATGGAGCTCAGGGGCACTGCAATTCACAAACCTGCAGAGTTTTAAATGATACCTCTCGTCCACAAATATACTAAGGGAAGGCAACGAAGAGGCTTTGAAAGCAAGGCAGAATTGCAGGAAACAGATTTCAGGAGTTAGATTCGAATCGCCTTGAAAGCACATGAAAAGCGGCAAAACGTGGACAATGATGCCCTTGGCCAAAAAGGGCGTATGCGTTTTTTCCTGAATATATTCAGGAAAAAACGCATACGCCCTTTTTGGCCAACCAAGCAACCTGGAAAGGCCAATCAGTGCTCCAAAGAAGTCTCGCTTCCCAGCGGGCAAAAGGGCCATGCGGAAAAAAGTGTCCAAACCAGAAATGCAGGACCGGTCATGGAGAAATGGGAGCCTTGCTACGCTGATGGGTGGGATGTAACTTGCCAACAGCCACTCTGGAGAAGTGTACGGTGTGTTCTGAAACATCTAAAAAACACAGCTTGGAGAGCATAGGGCACTTCCACTCATGGCCGTATAAATTGGGAAAACTAAAAATCAGCAAGACACAGGCACCCCAAAGTTTAGGGCTGCTCTGTTGACAAGAACCCCCACTTCATTACACCTTAAATATCCTAGGAAAGCGAAAAATGGATAAAGAAGTTGGGGTCCTCATGTACAATGGAATATCACTCAGCCATGAAATCCACGTCATAAGGCTAGTAGCAGCACGATGAGTGGATTTAGGTACGACGATTCTAAGTGAAATAAGTCACACAGAAAAGACACTTATCATAAGATATCACTTAGAGAGGGAATGTAAAAACCGCTACACTTGAACTGAATTGCAAAACAGAACAGAGTCACACGTTTAGGAAACACACTATGGCTGCTGAACGGGAAAGGTGAGGTGCGGTGATGCATAAAACAAGGGTTTCAAATTAGCTCCGATACCGTTCCATAAACCCAATATGTAAGAGACAAGACCTATTCCTTTTTCAGTGAACTGGACTCAACACCCCCTATTCACCGCACAAGAATATATCTGACTAGTAAGAATCTTCAAACCTATGTATTGATATCTCTCCGTAAGTGAGTCAAGGGGGTGTAAAGCGGCATAAACACAGCCGTGAAAAGCAGCTAAACCCCAATATAAAAATAAATTACTTTTCAAAACCCGTGAAACAAAGACAGTGAAAGAGAGAGAAATTCTTACAAAATTCGTTCAGGGGCTGTGATGCAACCTGGATTGACCATATCTAGACCCACAGCTGATTGAGACATAAGGGTGGACACTCTTGGGGCTGAGAGGTTCGGTGAGGTTGGGTGAGCCAACGCAGACCCTTTCAAGTAATACTGCATGGTACCCATCCCATGGGTCCCAAATCTCCAGGTTCAAGGGCATCTTCCTACGTCGAAAACAGGCATGAGAAACCCAGAAGATGGTACACCGTGTGATCGGGAAAGGTTTCTAAAACGCACCACATTTCTCATCTCCTTTGCTCGGGTTCGCCATTCCAGCCGATTTACTAGCCATCTCCCTCCTTGGAGAATCAGCACCTTTAACCTCCTGTTCCGTACAGGTTGCAATTTGTCCTGAGGATGAACGGGAAGAGGGGGAACCAATGAGAGACTAGCTCTAGGTGTTGGGACAGGCACAGGTCACTCTATTTTCCCATCAGGAAGAAGAATTAAGCACAAGCTCAGCCTGCCCCCCAGAACCAGAAGAGGGCCTGAAGCAATCCTGCACTTTTGCGGCCAGCTCCCAAAAAAGCGAGTTGAAAAATGGAGCTCAGGGGCACTGCAATTCACAAACCTGCAGAGTTTTAAATGATACCTCTCGTCCACAAATATACTAAGGGAAGGCAACGAAGAGGCTTTGAAAGCAAGGCAGAATTGCAGGAAACAGATTTCAGGAGGTAGATTCGAATCGCCCTGAAAGCACATGAAAAGCGGCAAAACGTGGACAATGATGCCCTTGGCCAAAAAGGGCGTATGCGTTTTTTCCTGAATATATTCAGGAAAAAACGCATACGCCCTTTTTGGCCAACCAAGCAACCTGGAAAGGCCAATCAGTGCTCCAAAGAAGTCTCGCTTCCCAGCGGGCAAAAGGGCCATGCGGAAAAAAGTGTCCAAACCAGAAATGCAGGACCGGCCATGGAGAAATGGGAGCCTTGCTACGCTGATGGGTGGGATGTAACTTGCCAACAGCCACTCTGGAGAAGTGTACGGTGTGTTCTGAAACATCTAAAAAACACAGCTTGGAGAGCATAGGGCACTTCCACTCATGGGCGTATAAATTGGGAAAACTAAAAATCAGCAAGACACAGGCACCCCAAAGTTTAGGGCTGCTCTGTTGACAAGAACCCCCACTTCATTACACCTTAAATATCCTAGGAAAGCGAAAAATGGATAAAGAAGTTGTGGTCCTCATGTACAATGGAATATCACTCAGCCATGAAATCAACGTCATAAGGCTAGTAGCAGCACGATGAGTGGATTTAGGTACGACGATTCTAAGTGAAATAAGTCACACAGAAAAAGACACTTATCATAAGATATCACTTAGAGAGGGAATGTAAAAACCGCTACACTTGAACTGAATTACAAAACAGAACAGAGTCACACGTTTAGGAAACACACTATGGCTGCTGAACGGGAAAGGTGAGGTGGGGTGATGCATAAAACAAGGGTTTCAAATTAGATCCGATACCGTTCCATAAACCCAATATGTAAGAGACAAGACTTATTCCTTTTTCAGTGAACTGGACTCAACACCCCCTATTCACCGCACAAGAATATATCTGACTAGTAAGAATCTTCAAACCTATGTATTGATATCTCTCCGTATGTGAGTCAAGGGGGTGTAAAGCGGCATAAACACAGCCGTGAAAAGCAGCTAAACCCCATTATAAAAATAAATTACTTTTCAAAACCCGTGAAACAAAGACAGTGAAAGAGAGAGAAATTCTTACAAAATTCGTTCAGGGGCTGTGATGCAACCTGGATTGACCATATCTAGACCCACAGCTGATTGAGACATAAGGGTGGACACTCTTGGGGCTGAGAGGTTCGGTGAGGTTGGGTGAGCCAACACAGACCCTTTCAAGTAATACTGCATGGTACCCATCCCATGGGTCCCAAATCTCCAGGTTCAAGGGCATCTTCCTACGTCGAAAACAGGCATGAGAAACCCAGAAGATGGTACACCGTGTGATCGGGAAAGGTTTCTAAAACGCACCTCATTTCTCATCTCCTTTGCTCGGGTTCGCCATTCCAGCCGATTTACTAGCCATCTCCCTCCTTGGAGAATCAGCACCTTTAACCTCCTGTTCCGTACAGGTTGCAATTTGTCCTGAGGATGAACGGGAAGAGGGGGAACCAATAAGAGACTAGCTCTAGGTGTTGGGACAGGCACAGGTCACTCTATTTTCCCATCAGGAAGAAGAATTAAGCACAAGCTCAGCCTGCCCCCCAGAACCAGAAGAGGGCCTGAAGCAATCCTGCGCTTTTGCGGCCAGCTCCCAAAAAAGCGAGTTGAAAAATGGAGCTCAGGGGCACTGCAATTCACAAACCTGCAGAGTTTTAAATGATACCTCTCGTCCACAAATATACTAAGGGAAGGCAACGAAGAGGCTTTGAAAGCAAGGCAGAATTGCAGGAAACAGATTTCAGGAGGTAGATTCGAATCGCCTTGAAAGCACATGAAAAGCGGCAAAACGTGGACAATGATGCCCTTGGCCAAAAAGGGCGTATGCGTTTTTTCCTGAATATATTCAGGAAAAAACGCATACGCCCTTTTTGGCCAACCAAGCAACCTGGAAAGGCCAATCAGCGCTCCAAAGAAGTCTCGCTTCCCAGCGGGCAAAAGGGCCATGCGGAAAAAAGTGTCCAAACCAGAAATGCAGGACCGGCCATGGAGAAATGGGAGCCTTGCTACGCTGATGGGCGGGATGTAAATTGCCAACAGCCACTCTGGAGAAGTGTACGGTGTGTTCTGAAACATCTAAAAAACACAGCTTGGAGAGCATAGGGCACTTCCACTCATGGGCGTATAAATTGGGAAAACTAAAAATCAGCAAGACACAGGCACCCCAAAGTTTAGGGCTGCTCTGTTGACAAGAACCCCCACTTCATTACACCTTAAATATCCTAGGAAAGCGAAAAATGGATAAAGAAGTTGGGGTCCTCATGTACAATGGAATATCACTCAGCCATGAAATCCACGTCATAAGGCTAGTAGCAGCACGATGAGTGGATTTAGGTACGACGATTCTAAGTGAAATAAGTCACACAGAAAAAGACACTTATCATAAGATATCACTTAGAGAGGGAATGTAAAAACCGCTACACTTGAACTGAATTACAAAACAGAACAGAGTCACACGTTTAGGAAACACACTATGGCTGCTGAACGGGCAAGGTGAGGTGGGGTGATGCATAAAACAAGGGTTTCAAATTAGCTCAGATACCGTTCCATAAACCCAATATGTAAGAGACAAGACCTATTCCTTTTTCAGTGAACTGGACTCAACACCCCCTATTCACCGCACAAGAATATATCTGACTAGGAAGAATCTTCAAACCTATGTATTGATATCTCTCTGTAAGTGAGTCAAGGGGGTGTAAAGCAGCATAAACAAAGCCGTGAAAAGCAGCTAAACCCCATTATAAAAATAAATTACTTTTCAAAACCTGTGAAACAAAGACAGTGAAAGAGAGAGAAATTCTTACAAAATTCGTTCAGGGGCTGTGATGCAACCTGGATTGACCATATCTAGACCCACAGCTGATTGAGACATAAGGGTGGACACTCTTGGGGCTGAGAGGTTCGGTGAGGTTGGGTGAGCCAACGCAGACCCTTTCAAGTAATACTGCATGGTACCCATCCCATGGGTCCCAAATCTCCAGGTTCATGGGCATCTTCCTACGTCGAAAACAGGCATGAGAAACCCAGAAGATGGTACACCGTGTGATCGGGAAAGGTTTCTAAAACGCACCTCATTTCTCATCTCCTTTGCTCGGGTTCGCCATTCCAGCCGATTTACTAGCCATCTCCCTCCTTGGAGAATCAGCACCTTTAACCTCCTGTTCCGTACAGGTTGCAATTTGTCCTGAGGATGAAGGGGAAGAGGGGGAACCAATGAGAGACTAGCTCTAGGTGTTGGGACAGGCACAGGTCACTCTATTTTCCCATCAGGAAGAAGAATTAAGCACAAGCTCAGCCTGCCCCCCAGAACCAGAAGAGGGCCTGAAGCAATCCTGCGCTTTGGCGGCCAGCTCCCAAAAAAGCGAGTTGAAAAATGGAGCTCAGGGGCACTGCAATTCACAAACCTGCAGAGTTTTAAATGATACCTCTCGTCCACAAATATATTAAGGGAAGGCAACGAAGAGGCTTTGAAAGCAAGGCAGAATTGCAGGAAACAGATTTCAGGAGGTAGATTCGAATCGCCTTGAAAGCACATGAAAAGCGGCAGAACGTGGACAATGATGCCCTTGGCCAAAAAGGGCGTATGCGTTTTTTCCTGAATATATTCAGGAAAAAACGCATACGCCCTTTTTGGCCAACCAAGCAACCTGGAAAGGCCAATCAGCGCTCCAAAGAAGTCTCGCTTCCCAGCGGGCAAAAGGGCCATGCGGAAAAAAGTGTCCAAACCAGAAATGCAGGACCGGCCATGGAGAAATGGGAGCCTTGCTACGCTGATGGGCGGGATGTAAATTGCCAACAGCCACTCTGGAGAAGTGTACGGTGTGTTCTGAAACATCTAAAAAACACAGCTTGGAGAGCATAGGGCACTTCCACTCATGGGCGTATAAATTGGGAAAACTAAAAATCAGCAAGACACAGGCACCCCAAAGTTTAGGGCTGCTCTGTTGACAAGAACCCCCACTTCATTACACCTTAAATATCCTAGGAAAGCGAAAAATGGATAAAGAAGTTGTGATCCTCATGTACAATGGAATATCACTCAGCCATGAAATCCACGTCATAAGGCTAGTAGCAGCACGATGAGTGGATTTAGGTACGACGATTCTAAGTGAAATAAGTCACACAGAAAAAGACACTTATCATAAGATATCACTTCTAGAGGGAATGTAAAAACCGCTACACTTGAACTGAATTACAAAACAGAACAGAGTCACACGTTTAGGAAACACACTATGGCTGCTGAACGGGAAAGGTGAGGTGGGGTGATGCATAAAACAAGGGTTTCAAATTAGCTCCGATACCGTTCCATAAACCCAATATGTAAGAGACAAGACCTATTCCTTTTTCAGTGAACTGGACTCAACACCCCCTATTCACCGCACAAGAATATATCTGTCTAGGAAGAATCTTCAAACCTATGTATTGATATCTCTCCGTAAGTGAGTCAAGGGGGTGTAAAGCGGCATAAACACAGCCGTGAAAAGCAGCTAAACCCCATTATAGAAATAAATTACTTTTCAAAACCCGTGAAACAAAGACAGTGAAAGAGAGAGAAATTCTTACAAAATTCGTTCAGGGGCTGTGATGCAACCTGGATTGACCATATCTAGACCCACAGCTGATTGAGACATAAGGGTGGACACTCTTGGGGCTGAGAGGTTCGGTGAGGTTGGGTGAGCCAACGCAGACCCTTTCAAGTAATACTGCATGGTACCCATCCCATGGGTCCCAAATCTCCAGGTTCAAGGGCATCTTCCTACGTCGAAAACAGGCATGAGAAACCCAGAAGATGGTACACCGTGTGATCGGGAAAGGTTTCTAAAACGCACCTCATTTCTCATCTCCTTTGCTCGGGTTCGCCATTCCAGCCGATTTACTAGCCATCTCCCTCCTTGGAGAATCAGCACCTTTAACCTCCTGTTCCGTACAGGTTGCAATTTGTCCTGAGGATGAACGGGAAGAGGGGGAACCAATGAGAGACTAGCTCTAGGTGTTGGGACAGGCACAGGTCACTCTATTTTCCCATCAGGAAGAAGAATTAAGCACAAGCTCAGCCTGCCCCCCAGAACCAGAAGAGGGCCTGAAGCAATCCTGCGCTTTTGCGGCCAGCTCCCAAAAAAGCGAGTTGAAAAATGGAGCTCAGGGGCACTGCAATTCACAAACCTGCAGAGTTTTAAATGATACCTCTCGTCCACAAATATATTAAGGGAAGGCAACGAAGAGGCTTTGAAAGCAAGGCAGAATTGCAGGAAACAGATTTCAGGAGGTAGATTCGAATCGCCTTGAAAGCACATGAAAAGCGGCAAAACGTGGACAATGATGCCCTTGGCCAAAAAGGGCGTATGCGTTTTTTCCTGAATATATTCAGGAAAAAACGCATACGCCCTTTTTGGCCAACCAAGCAACCTGGAAAGGCCAATCAGCGCTCCAAAGAAGTCTCGCTTCCCAGCGGGCAAAAGGGCCATGCGGAAAAAAGTGTCCAAACCAGAAATGCAGGACCGGCCATGGAGAAATGGGAGCCTTGCTACGCTGATGGGTGGGATGTAAATTGCCAACAGCCACTCTGGAGAAGTGTACGGTGTGTTCTGAAACATCTAAAAAACACAGCTTGGAGAGCATAGGGCACTTCCACTCATGGGCGTATAAATTGGGAAAACTAAAAATCAGCAAGACACAGGCACCCCAAAGTTTAGGGCTGCTCTGTTGACAAGAACCCCCACTTCATTACACCTTAAATATCCTAGGAAAGCGAAAAATGGATAAAGAAGTTGTGATCCTCATGTACAATGGAATATCACTCAGCCATGAAATCCACGTCATAAGGCTAGTAGCAGCACGATGAGTGGATTTAGGTACGACGATTCTAAGTGAAATAAGTCACACAGAAAAAGACACTTATCATAAGATATCACTTCTAGAGGGAATGTAAAAACCGCTACACTTGAACTGAATTACAAAACAGAACAGAGTCACACGTTTAGGAAACACACTATGGCTGCTGAACGGGAAAGGTGAGGTGGGGTGATGCATAAAACAAGGGTTTCAAATTAGCTCAGATACCGTTCCATAAACCCAATATGTAAGAGACAAGACCTATTCCTTTTTCAGTGAACTGGACTCAACACCCCCTATTCACCGCACAAGAATATATCTGTCTAGGAAGAATCTTCAAACCTATGTATTGATATCTCTCCGTAAGTGAGTCAAGGGGGTGTAAAGCGGCATAAACACAGCCGTGAAAAGCAGCTAAACCCCATTATAAAAATAAATTACTTTTCAAAACCCGTGAAACAAAGACAGTGAAAGAGAGAGAAATTCTTACAAAATTCGTTCAGGGGCTGTGATGCAACCTGGATTGACCATATCTAGACCCACAGCTGATTGAGACATAAGGGTGGACACTCTTGGGGCTGAGAGGTTCGGTGAGGTTGGGTGAGCCAACGCAGACCCTTTCAAGTAATACTGCATGGTACCCATCCCATGGGTCCCAAATCTCCAGGTTCAAGGGCATCTTCCTACGTCGAAAACAGGCATGAGAAACCCAGAAGATGGTACACCGTGTGATCGGGAAAGGTTTCTAAAACGCACCTCATTTCTCATCTCCTTTGCTCGGGTTCGCCATTCCAGCCGATTTACTAGCCATCTCCCTCCTTGGAGAATCAGCACCTTTAACCTCCTGTTCCGTACAGGTTGCAATTTGTCTTGAGGATGAACGGGAAGAGGGGGAACCAATGAGAGACTAGCTCTAGGTGTTGGGACAGGCACAGGTCACTCTATTTTCCCATCAGGAAGAAGAATTAAGCACAAGCTCAGCCTGCCCCCAAGAACCAGAAGAGGGTCTGAAGCAATCCTGCGCTTTTGCGGCCAGCTCCCAAAAAAGCGAGTTGAAAAATGGAGCTCAGGGGCACTGCAATTCACAAACCTGCAGAGTTTTAAATGATACCTCTCGTCCACAAATATATTAAGGGAAGGCAACGAAGAGGCTTTGAAAGCAAGGCAGAATTGCAGGAAACAGATTTCAGGAGGTAGATTCGAATCGCCTTGAAAGCACATGAAAAGCGGCAAAACGTGGACAATGATGCCCTTGGCCAAAAAGGGCGTATGCGTTTTTTCCTGAATATATTCAGGAAAAAACGCATATGCCCTTTTTGGCCAACCAAGCAACCTGGAAAGGCCAATCAGCGCTCCAAAGAAGTCTCGCTTCCCAGCGGGCAAAAGGGCCATGCGGAAAAAAGTGTCCAAACCAGAAATGCAGGACCGGCCATGGAGAAATGGGAGCCTTGCTACGCTGATGGGTGGGATGTAAATTGCCAACAGCCACTCTGGAGAAGTGTACGGTGTGTTCTGAAACATCTAAAAAACACAGCTTGGAGAGCATAGGGCACTTCCACTCATGGGCGTATAAATTGGGAAAACTAAAAATCAGCAAGACACAGGCACCCCAAAGTTTAGGGCTGCTCTGTTGACAAGAACCCCCACTTCATTACACCTTAAATATCCTAGGAAAGCGAAAAATGGATAAAGAAGTTGTGGTCCTCATGTACAATGGAATATCACTCAGCCATGAAATCCACGTCATAAGGCTAGTAGCAGCACGATGAGTGGATTTAGGTACGACGATTCTAAGTGAAATAAGTCACACAGAAAAAGACACTTATCATAAGATATCACTTAGAGAGGGAATGTAAAAACCGCTACAGTTGAACTGAATTACAAAACAGAACAGAGTCACACGTTTAGGAAACACACTATGGCTGCTGAACGGGAAAGGTGAGGTGGGGTGATGCATAAAACAAGGGTGTCAAATTAGCTCAGATACCGTTCCATAAACCCAATATGTAAGAGACAAGACCTATTCCTTTTTCAGTGAACTGGACTCAACACCCCCTATTCACCGCACAAGAATATATCTGACTAGGAAAAATCTTCAAACCTATGTATTGATATCTCTCCGTAAGTGAGTCAAGGGGGTGTAAAGCGGCATAAACACAGCCGTGAAAAGCAGCTAAACCCCATTATAAAAATAAATTACTAGAGAGAGAAGATGGCGGAAGATTAAGACGCGGAGATCACATTCCTTCCCACAGATACAGTAGAAATACACCTACACGTGGAACTGCTCCTACAGAACACCCACTGAACGCTGGCAGAAAACGTCCGACCTCCAAAAAGGCAAGAAACTCCCCCCGTACTTGGGTAGGGCAAAAGAAAAAAGAAATAACAGAGACAAAAGAATAGGGACGGCACCTGCACCAGTGGGAGGGAGCCGTGAAGGAGGAAAGGTTTCCACGCATTAGGAGCCCCTTCGCGGGCGGAGACTGCGGGGGGCGGAGGGGGGAAGCTTCGGAGCCACGGAAGAGAGCGCAGCCACAGAGGTGCGGAGGGCAAAGCGGAGAGGTTCCCGCACAGAGGCTCGGCGCCGAGCAGCACTCACCAGCCCGTGAGGTTTGTCTGCTTAGCCGCCGGGGCGGGCGGGGCTGGGAGCTGAGGCTCGGCTTCAGTCGGATCGCAGGGAGAGGACTGGGGCTGGCAGCGTGAACACAGCCTGAAGGGGTTGGCGCACCACAGCTGGCCGGGAGGGAGTCCGGGGAAAAGGTCTGCAGCTGCCGAAGAGGCAAGAGACTTTTTCTTGCCTCTTTGTTTCGCGGCGGGCAAGGAGAGGGGATTCGGAGCGCCGCCTAGACGAACTCCAGAGAGGGGCGCGAGCCGCGGCTATCAGCGCGGATCCCACGGCAACAGGGGCGCAGAGGGAAAATCGGAGAGACTCCCGCACAGGGGCTCGGCGCCGAGCGGCGCTCACCAGCCCGAGAGGCTTGTCTGCTCCCCCGCCGGGGCGGGCGGGGCTGGGAGCTGAGGCTCGGGCTGCGGTCGGATCGCAGGGAGAGGACTGGGGCTGGCGGCGTGAACACAGCCTGAAGGGGTTGGCGCACCACAGCTGGCCGGGAGGGAGACCGGGAAAAGGTCTGCAGCTGCCGAAGAGGCAAGAGACTTTTTCTTGCCTCTTTGTTTCGCTGCGCGCAAGGAGAGGGGATTCAGAGCGCCGCCTGGACGAACTCCAGAGAAGGGCGCAAGCCACGGCGATCAGCGCGGACCCCAGAGACGGGCGTGAGACGCTGGGGCTGCTGCTGCCGCCTCCAAAAAGCCTGTGTGTGAGCACAGGTCACTCTCCACACCTCCCCTCCCGGGAGCCTGTGCAGCCCGCCACTGCCAGGGTCCCGGGATCCGGGGACAACATCCCCGGGAGAACGCACTGCGCGCCTCGAGCTGGGGCGGCGTCACGCCGGCCTCTGACGCTGCAGGCTCGCCCCGCCTCCTCCGTACCGCTCCCTCCCCGCGGCCTGGGTGAGCCAGAGCCCCCGAAGCAGCTGCTCCTTTAACCCCGTCCTGTCTGGGCGGGGAACAGACGCCCTCAGGCGACCTACACGCAGAGGCGGGTCCAAATCCAAAGCTGAACCCCAGGAGCTGTGCGAACAGGGAAGAGAAGGGGAAATCTCTCCCAGCAGCCTCAGAAGCAGCGGATTAAATCCTCACAAACAACTTGATGTGCCTGCATCTGCTGAACACCTGAACAGACAACGAATCAGCCCACATTCAGGAGGGGGACTCTGGGAGCAGGAGATATTAATTCTTCCCCTTTTCCTTTTTTTGTGAGTGTATATGTATATGCTTCTGGGTGAGATTTTGTCTGTATAGCTTTGCTTTACAATAGCTTTATTTTACTTCACTATATTATAGCCTCTTTCTTTCTTTCTTTCTATTTTTTCTCCCTTTTACTCTGAGCCGTGTGGACGAAAGGCTCTTGGTGCTCCAGCCAGGCATCAGGGCCGTGCCTCTGAGGTGGGAGAGCCAACTTCAGAACACTGGTCCACAAGAGACCTCCCAGCTCCACGTAATACCAAACGGCAAAAATCTCCCAGAGATCTCCATCTCAACATCAAGACCCAGCTTCACCCAACGACCAGCAAGCTACAGTGCTGGACACCCTATGCCAAACAACTAGCTAGACAGGAACACAACCCCATCCATTGGCAGAGAGGCTGCCTAAAATCATAATAAGGCCACAGACACCACAAAATACACCACCAGACGTGGACGTGCCCACCAGAAAGACAAGATCCAGCCTCATCCACCAGAACTCAGGCACTAGTTCCCTCCACCAGGAAGCCTGCACAACCCACTGAACCAACCTTAGCTGCTGGGGACAGATACCAAAAACAACGGGAACTACGAACCTGCAGCCTGTGAAAAGGAGACCCCAAACACAGTAAGATAGGCAAAATGAGACGACAGAAAAACACACAGCAGATGAAGGAGCAGGCTCAAAACACACTGGACTTAACAAATGAAGAGGAAATACGTAGTCTACCTGAAAAAGAATTCAGAATAATGATAGTAAGGATGATCCAAAATCTGGGAAATAGAATAGACAAAATGCAAGAAACATTTAACAAGGATGTAGAAGAACTAAAGAGGAACCAAGCAATGATGAAAAACACAATAAATGAAATTAAAAATACTCTAGATGGGATCAATAGTAGAATAACTGAGGCAGAAGAAAGGATAAGTGACCTGGAAGATAAAATGGTGGAAATAACTACTACAGAGCAGGATAAAGAAAAAAGAATGAAAAGAACTGAGGACAGTCTCAGGGACCTCTGGGACAACATTAAACGTGCCAACATTCGAATTATAGGGGTACCAGAAGAAGAAGAGAAAAAGAAAGGGACTGAGAAAATTTTTGAAGAGATTATAGTTGAAAACTTCCCTAATATGGGAAAGGAAATAGTTAATCAAGTCCTGGAAGCACAGAGAGTCCCATACAGGATAAACCCAAGGAGGAACACGCCAAGACACATATTAATCAAACTGTCAAAAATTAAATATAAGGAAAACATATTAAAGGCAGCAAGGGAAAAAAAACAAATAACACACAAGGGAATCCCCATAAGGTTAACATCTGATCTCTCAGCAGAAACTCTGCAAGCCAGAAGGGAGTGGCAGGATATACTTAAAGTCATGAAGGAGAAAAACCTACAACCAAGATTACTCTACCCAGCAAGGATCTCATTCAGATTCGATGGAGAAATTAAAACCTTTACAGACAAGCAAAAGCTGAGAGAGTTCAGCACCACCAAACCAGCTTTACAACAAATGCTAAAGGAAATTCTCTAGGCAAGAAACACAAGAGAAGGAAAACACCTACAATAACAAACCCAATACATTTAAGAAAATGGGAATAGGAACATACATATCGATAATTACCTTGAATGTAAATGGATTAAATGCTCCCACCAAAAGACACAGGCTGGCTGAATGGATACAAAAACAAGACCCATACATATGCTGTCTACAAGAGACCCACTTCAGACCTAGGGACACATACAGACTGAAAGTGAGGGGATGGAAAAAGATATTCCATGCAAATGGAAATCAAAAGAAAGCTGGAGTAGCAATTCTCATATCAGACAAAATAGACTTTAAAATAAAGACTATTACAAGAGACAAAGAAGGACACTATATAATGATCAAGGGATCGATCCAAGAGGAAGGTATAACAATTGTAAATATTTATGCACCCAACATAGGAGCACCTCAATACATAAGGCAAATACTAACAGCCATGAAAGGGGAAATTGACAGCAACACAATCATAGTAGGGGACTTTAACACCCCACTTTCACCAATGGACAGATCATCCAAAATGAAAATAAATAAGGAAACACAAGCTTTAAATGATACATTAAACAATATGGACTTAATTGATATTTATAGGACATTCCACCCAAAAACAACAGAATACACATTTTTCTCAAGTGCTCATGGAACATTCTCCAGGATAGATCATATCTTGGGTCACAAATCAAGCCTTGGTAAATTTAAGAAAATTGAAATCGTATCAAGTATCTTTTCCGACCACAATGCTATGAGACTAGATATCAATTACAGGAAAAGATCTGTAAAAAATACAAACACATGGAGGCTACACAATCCATTACTTAATAACGAAGTGATTACTGAAGAAATCAAAGGGGAAATCAAAAAATACCTAGAAACAAATGACAATGGAGACACGACGACCCAAAACCTATGGGACACAGCAAAAGCAGTGCTAAGAGGGAAGTTTATAGCAATACAAGCCTACCTCAAGAAACAGGAAACATCTCGAATAAACAACCTAACCTTGCACCTAAAGCAATTAGAGAAAGAAGAACAAAAAAAACCCCAAAGCCAGCAGAAGGAAAGAAATTATAAAGATCAGGTCAGAAATAAATGAAAAAGAAATGAAGGAAACAATAGCAAAAATCAATGAAACTAAAAGCTGGTTCTTTGAGAAGATAAACAAAATTGATAAACCATTAGCCAGACTCATCAAGAGAAAAAGGGAGAAGACTCAGATCAATAGAATTAGAAATGAAAAAGGAGAAGTAACCACTGACACTGCAGAAATACAAAAGATCATGAGAGATTACTACAAGCAACTGTATGCCAATAAAATGGACAACCTGGAAGAAATGGACAGATTCTTAGAAATGCACAAACTGCCGAGACTGAACCAGGAAGAAATAGAAAATATGAACAGACCAATCACAAGCACTGAAATTGAAACTGTGATTAAAAACCTTCCAACAAACAAAAGCCCAGGACCAGATGGCTTCACAGGCGAATTCTATCAAACATTTAGAGAAGAGCTAACACCTATCCTTCTCAAACTCTTCCAAAATATTGCAGAGGGAGGAACACTCCCAAACTCATTCTACGAGGCCACCATCACCCTGATACCAAAACCAGACAAAGATGTCACAAAGAAAGAAAACTACAGGCCAATATCACTGATGAACATAGATGCAAAAATCCTCAACAAAATACTAGCAAACAGAATCCAACAGCACATTAAAAGGATCATACACCATGATCAAGTGGGGTTTATCCCAGGAATGCAAGGATTCTTCAATATACGCAAATCAATCAATGTGATACACCATATTAACAAATTGAAGGAGAAAAACCATATGATCATCTCAATAGATGCAGAGAAAGCTTTTGACAAAATTCAACACCCATTTATGATAAAAGCCCTGCAGAAAGTAGGCATAGAGGGAACTTTCCTCAACATAATAAAGGCCATATATGACAAACCCACAGCCAACATTGTCCTCAATGGTGAAAAACTGAAACCATTTCCACTAAGATCAGGAACAAGACAAGGTTGCCCACTCTCACCACTATTATTCAACATAGTTCTGGAAGTCCTAGCCACAGCAATCAGAGAAGACAAAGAAATAAAAGGAATCCAAATCGGAAAAGAAGAAGTAAAGCTGTCACTATTTGCAGATGACATGATACTATACATAGAGAATCCTAAAGATGCTACCAGAAAACTCCTAGAGCTAATCAATGAATTTGGTAAAGTAGCAAGATACAAAATTAATGCACAGAAATCTCTTGCATTTCTATACACTAATGACGAAAAATCTGAAAGTGAAATTAAGAAAACACTCCCATTTACCATTGCAACAAAAAGAATAAAATATCTAGGAATAAACCTACCTAAGGAGACAAAAGACCTGTATGCAGAAAATTATAAGACACTGATGAAAGAAATTAAAGATGATACAAATAGATGGAGAGATATACCATGTTCCTGGATTGGAAGAATCAACATTGTGAAAATGTCTCTACTACCCAAAGCAATCTACAGATTCAATGCAATCCCTATCAAACTACCACTGGCATTTTTCACAGAACTAGAACAAAAAATTTCACAATTTGTATGGAAACACAAAAGACCCCGAATAGCCAAAGCAATCTTGAGAACGAAAAATGGAGCTGGGGGAATCAGGCTCCCTGACTTCAGACTATATTACAAAGCTTCAGTAATCAAGACAGTTTGGTACTGGCACAAAAACAGAAATATAGATCAATGGAACAGGATAGAAAGCCCAGAGATAAACCCACACACATATGGTCAACTTATCTTTGATAAAGGAGGCAAGCATATACAGTGGAGAAAAGACAGCCTCTTCAATAAGTGGTGCTGGGAAAATTGGACAGGAACATGTAAAAGTATGAAATTAGAACACTCCCTGACACCATGCACAAAAATAAACTCAAAATGGATTAAAGACCTAAGTGTAAGGGCAGACACTATCAAACTCTTAGAGGAAAACATAGGCAGAACACTCTATGACATACATCACAGCAAGATTCTTTTTGACCCAGCTCCCAGAGAAATGGAAATAAGTACACAAATAAACAAATGGGACCTAATGAAACTGAAAAGCTTTTGCACAGCAAAGGAAACCATAAACAAGACCAAAAGACAACCCTCAGAATGGGAGAAAATATTTGCAAATGAAGCAACTGACAAAGGATTAATCTCCAAGATTTACAAGCAGCTCATGCAGCTCAATAACAAAAAAACGAACAACCCAATCCAAAAATGGGCAGAAGATCTAAATAGACATTTCTCCAAAGAAGATATACAGATGGCCTACAGACACATGAAAGAATGCTCAACATCATTAATCATTAGAGAAATGCAAATCAAAACTACAATGAGATATCATCTCACACCGGTCAGAATGGCCATCATCAAAAAATCTAGAAACAATAAATGCTGGAGAGGGTGTGGAGGAAAGGGAACACTCTTGCACTGTTGGTGGGAATGTAAATTGATACAGCCACTATGGAGAACAGTATGGAGGTTCCTTAAAAAACTACAAATAGAACTACCATATGACCCAGCAATCCCACTACTGGGCATATACCCTGAGAAAACCATAGGTCAAAAAGAGTCATGTACCAAAATGTTCATTGCAGCTCTATTTACAATAGCCAGGACATGGAAGCAACCTAAATGTCCATCGACAGATGAATGGATAAAGAAGATGTGGCACATATATACAATGGAATATTACTCAGCCATAAAAAGAAATGAAATGGAGGTATTTGTAATGAGGTGGATGGAGTTAGAGTCTGTCATACAGAGTGAAGTAAGTCAGAAAGAGAAAAACAAATACAGTATGCTAACACATATATATGGAATCTAAGGGAAAAAAAAAAAAAGGCCATGAAGAACCTAGTGGCAAGACGGGAATAAAGACACAGACCTACTAGAGAATGGACTTGAGGATATGGGGAGGGGGTGGGGTGAGATGTGACAGGGTAAGAGAGTGTCATGGACATATATACACTACCAAATGTAAAATAGATAGCTAGTGGGAAGAAGCCGCATAGCACAGGGAGATCAGCTCGGTGCTTTGTGACCACCTAGAGGGGTGGGATGGGGAGGGTGGGAGGGAGGGAGATGCAAGAGGGAAGAGAAATGGGAACATATTGTATATGTATAACAGATTCACTTTGTTATAAAGCAGATGCTAACACACTATTGTAAGGCAATTATACTTCAATAAAGATGTTTGAAAAAAAAAATAAATAAATAAATAAATAAATTACTTTTCAAAACCCGTGAAACAAAGACAGTGAAAGAGAGAGAAATTCTTACAAAATTCGTTCAGGGGCTGTGATGCAACCTGGATTGACCATATCTAGACCCACAGCTGATTGAGACATAAGGGTGGACACTCTTGGGGCTGAGAGGTTCGGTGAGGTTGGGTGAGCCAACGCAGACCCTTTCAAGTAATACTGCATGGTACCCATCCCATGGGTCCCAAATCTCCAGGTTCAAGGGCATCTTCCTACATCGACAACAGGCATGAGAAACCCAGAAGATGGTACACCGTGTGATCGGGAAAGGTTTCTAAAACGCACCACATTTCTCATCTCCTTTGCTCGGGTTCGCCATTCCAGCCGATTTACTAGCCATCTCCCTTCTTGGAGAATCAGCACCTTTAACCTCCTGATCCGTACAGGTTGCAATTTGTCCTGAGGATGAACGGGAAGAGGAGGAACCAATGAGAGACTAGCTCTAGGTGTTGGGACAGGCACAGGTCACTCTATTTTCCCATCAGGAAGAAGAATTAAGCACAAGCTCAGCCTGCCCCCCAGAATAAGAAGAGGGCCTGAAGCAATCCTGCGCTTTTGCGGCCAGCTCCCAAAAAAGCGAGTTGAAAAATGGAGCTCAGGGGCACTGCAATTCACAAACCTGCAGAGTTTTATATGATACCTCTCGTCCACAAATATACTAAGGGAAGGCAACGAAGAGGCTTTGAAAGCAAGGCAGAATTGCAGGAAACAGATTTCAGGAGGTAGATTCGAATCGCCTTGAAAGCACATGAAAAGCGGCAAAACGTGGACAATGATGCCCTTGGCCAAAAAGGGCGTATGCGTTTTTTCCTGAATATATTCAGGAAAAAACGCATACGCCCTTTTTGGCCAACCAAGCAACCTGGAAAGGCCAATCAGCGCTCCAAAGAAGTCTCGCTTCCCAGCGGGCAAAAGGGCCATGCGGAAAAAAGTGTCCAAACCAGAAATGCAGGACCGGCCATGGAGAAATGGGAGCCTTGCTACGCTGATGGGTGGGATGTAAATTGCCAACAGCCACTCTGGAGAAGTGTACGGTGTGTTCTGAAACATCTAAAAAACACAGCTTGGAGAGCATAGGGCACTTCCACTCATGGGCGTATAAATTGGGAAAACTAAAAATCAGCAAGACACAGGCACCCCAAAGTTTAGGGCTGCTCTGTTGACAAGAACCCCCACTTCATTACACCTTAAATATCCTAGGAAAGAGAAAAATGGATAAAGAAGTTGGGGTCCTCATGTACAATGGAATATCACTCAGCCATGAAATCCACGTCATAAGGCTAGTAGCAGCACGATGAGTGGATTTAGGTACGACGATTCTAAGTGAAATAAGTCACACAGAAAAAGACACTTATCATAAGATATCACTTAGAGAGGGAATGTAAAAACCGCTACACTTGAACTGAATTACAAAACAGAACAGAGTCACACGTTTAGGAAACACACTATGGCTGCTGAACGGGAAAGGTGAGGTGGGGTGATGCATAAAACAAGGGTTTCAAATTAGCTCAGATACCGTTCCATAAACCCAATATGTAAGAGACAAGACCTATTCCTTTTTCAGTGAACTGGACTCAACACCCCCTATTCACCGCACAAGAATATATCTGACTAGGAAGAATCTTCAAACCTATGTATTGATATCTCTCCGTAAGTGAGTCAAGGGGGTGTAAAGCGGCATAAACACAGCCGTGAAAAGCAGCTAAACCCCATTATAAAAATAAATTACTTTTCAAAACCCGTGAAACAAAGACAGTGAAAGAGAGAGAAATTCTTACAAAATTCGTTCAGGGGCTGTGATGCAACCTGGATTGACCATATCTAGACCCACAGCTGATTGAGACATAAGGGTGGACACTCTTGGGGCTGAGAGGTTCGGTGAGGTTGGGTGAGCCAACGCAGACCCTTTCAAGTAATACTGCATGGTACCCATCCCATGGGTCCCAAATCTCCAGGTTCAAGGGCATCTTCCTACGTCGAAAACAGGCATGAGAAACCCAGAAGATGGTACACCATGTGATCGGGAAAGGTTTCTAAAACGCACCACATTTCTCATCTCCTTTGCTCGGGTTCGCCATTCCAGCCGATTTACTAGCCATCTCCATCCTTGGAGAATCAGCACCTTTAACCTCCTGTTCCGTACAGGTTGCAATTTGTCCTGAGGATGAACGGGAAGAGGGGGAACCAATGAGAGACTAGCTCTAGGTGTTGGGACAGGCACAGGTCACTCTATTTTCCCATCAGGAAGAAGAATTAAGCACAAGCTCAGCCTGCCCCCCAGAATCAGAAGAGGGCCTGAAGCAATCCTGCGCTTTTGCGGCCAGCTCCCAAAAAAGCGAGTTGAAAAATGGAGCTCAGGGGCACTGCAATTCACAAACCTGCACAGTTTTAAATGATACCTCTCGTCCACAAATATACTAAGGGAAGGCAACGAAGAGGCTTTGAAAGCAAGGCAGAATTGCAGGAAACAGATTTCAGGAGGTAGATTCGAATCGCCTTGAAAGCACATGAAAAGCGGCAAAACGTGGACAATGATGCCCTTGGCCAAAAAGGGCGTATGTGTTTTTTCCTGAATATATTCAGGAAAAAACGCATACGCCCTTTTTGGCCAACCAAGCAACCTGGAAAGGCCAATCAGCGCTCCAAAGAAGTCTCGCTTCCCAGCGGGCAAAAGGGCCATGCGGAAAAAAGTGTCCAAACCAGAAATGCAGGACCGGCCATGGAGAAATGGGAGCCTTGCTACGCTGATGGGTGGGATGTAAATTGCCAACAGCCACTCTGGAGAAGTGTACGGTGTGTTCTGAAACATCTAAAAAAACACAGCTTGGAGAGCATAGGGCACTTCCACTCATGGGCGTATAAATTGGGAAAACTAAAAATCAGGAAGACACAGGCACCCCAAAGTTTAGGGCTGCTCTGTTGACAAGAACCCCCACTTCATTACACCTTAAATATCCTAGGAAAGAGAAAAATGGATAAAGAAGTTGTGGTCCTCATGTACAATGGAATATCACTCAGCCATGAAATCCACGTCATAAGGCTAGTAGCAGCACGATGAGTGGATTTAGGTACGACGATTCTAAGTGAAATAAGTCACACAGAAAAAGACACTTATCATAAGATATCACTTAGAGAGGGAATGTAAAAACCGCTACACTTGAACTGAATTACAAAACAGAACAGAGTCACACGTTTAGGAAACACACTATGGCTGCTGAACGGGAAAGGTGAGGTGGGGTGATGCATAAAACAAGGGTTTCAAATTAGCTCAGATACCGTTCCATAAACCCAATATGTAAGAGACAAGACCTATTCCTTTTTCAGTGAACTGGACTCAACACCCCCTATTCACCGCACAAGAATAAATCTGACTAGGAAGAATCTTCAAACCTATGTATTGATATCTCTCCGTAAGTGAGTCAAGGGGGTGTAAAGCGGCATAAACACAGCCGTGAAAAGCAGCTAAACCCCATTATAAAAATAAATTACTTTTCAAAACCCGTGAAACAAAGACAGTGAAATAGAGAGAAATTCTTACAAAATTCGTTCAGGGGCTGTGATGCAACCTGGATTGACCATATCTAGACCCACAGCTGATTGAGACATAAGGGTGGACACTCTTGGGGCTGAGAGGTTCGGTGAGGTTGGGTGAGCCAACGCAGACCCTTTCAAGTAATACTGCATGGTACCCATCCCATGGGTCCCAAATCTCCAGGTTCAAGGGCATCTTCCTACGTCGAAAACAGGCATGAGAAACCCAGAAGATGGTACACCGTGTGATCGGGAAACGTTTCTAAAACGCACCTCATTTCTCATCTCCTTTGCTCGGGTTCGCCATTCCAGCCGATTTACTAGCCATCTCCCTCCTTGGAGAATCAGCACCTTTAACCTCCTGTTCCGTACAGGTTGCAATTTGTCCTGAGGATGAACGGGAAGAGGGGGAACCAATGAGAGACTAGCTCTAGGTGTTGGGACAGGCACAGGTCACTCTATTTTCCCATCAGGAAGAAGAATTAAGCACAAGCTCAGCCTGCCCCCCAGAACCAGAAGAGGGCCTGAAGCAATCCTGCGCTTTTGCGGCCAGCTCCCAAAAAAGCGAGTTGAAAAATGGAGCTCAGGGGCACTGCAATTCACAAACCTGCAGAGTTTTAAATGATACCTCTCGTCCACAAATATACTAAGGGAAGGCAACGAAGAGGCTTTGAAAGCAAGGCAGAATTGCAGGAAACAGATTTCAGGAGGTAGATTCGAATCGCCTTGAAAGCACATGAAAAGCGGCAAAACGTGGACAATGATGCCCTTGGTCAAAAAGGGCGTATGCGTTTTTTCCTGAATATATTCAGGAAAAAACGCATACGCCCTTTTTGGCCAACCAAGCAACCTGGAAAGGCCAATCAGCGCTCCAAAGAAGTCTCGCTTCCCAGCGGGCAAAAGGGCCATGCGGAAAAAAGTGTCCAAACCAGAAATGCAGGACCGGCCATGGAGAAATGGGAGCCTTGCTACGCTGATGGGTGGGATGTAAATTGCCAACAGCCACTCTGGAGAAGTGTATGGTGTGTTGTGAAACATCTAAAAAACACAGCTTGGAGAGCATAGGGCACTTCCACTCATGGGCGTATAAATTGGGAAAACTAAAAATCAGCAAGACACAGGCACCCCAAAATTTAGGGCTGCTCTGTTGACAAGAACCCCCACTTCATTACACCTTAAATATCCTAGGAAAGCGAAAAATGGATAAAGAAGTTGTGGTCCTCATGTACAATGGAATATCACTCAGCCATGAAATCAACGTCATAAGGCTAGTAGCAGCACGATGAGTGGATTTAGGTACGACGATTCTAAGTGAAATAAGTCACACAGAAAAAGACACTTATCATAAGATATCACTTAGAGAGGGAATGTAAAAACCGCTACACTTGAACTGAATTACAAAACAGAACAGAGTCACACGTTTAGGAAACACACTATGGCTGCTGAACGGGAAAGGTGAGGTGGGGTGATGCATAAAACAAGGGTTTCAAATTAGCTCAGATACCGTTCCATAAACCCAATATGTAAGAGACAAGACCTATTTCTTTTTCAGTGAACTGGACTCAACACCCCCTATTCACCGCACAAGAATATATCTGACTAGGAAGAATCTTCAAACCTATGTATTGATATCTCTCCGTAAGTGAGTCAAGGGGTTGTAAAGTGGCATAAACACAGCCGTGAAAAGCAGCTAAACCCCATTATAAAAATAAATTACTTTTCAAAACCCGTGAAACAAAGACAGTGAAAGAGAGAGAAATTCTTACAAAATTCATTCAGGGGCTGTGATGCAACCTGGATTGACCATATCTAGACCCACAGCTGATTGAGACATAAGGGTGGACACTCTTGGGGCTGAGAGGTTCGGTGAGGTTGGGTGAGCCAACGCAGACCCTTTCAAGTAATACTGCATTGTACCCATCCCATGGGTCCCAAATCTCCAGGTTCAAGGGCATCTTCCTACGTCGAAAACAGGCATGAGAAACCCAGAAGATGGTACACCGTGTGATCGGGAAAGGTTTCTAAAACGCACCTCATTTCTCATCTCCTTTGCTCGGGTTCGCCATTCCAGCCGATTTACTAGCCATCTCCCTCCTTGGAGAATCAGCACCTTTAACCTCCTGTTCCGTACAGGTTGCAATTTGTCCTGAGGATGAACGGGAAGAGGGGGAACCAATGAGAGACTAGCTCTAGGTGTTGGGACAGGCACAGGTCACTCTATTTTCCCATCAGGAAGAAGAATTAAGCACAAGCTCAGCCTGCCCCCCAGAACCAGAAGAGGGCCTGAAGCAATCCTGCGCTTTTGCGGCCAGCTCCCAAAAAAGCGAGTTGAAAAATGGAGCTCAGGGGCACTGCAATTCACAAACCTGCAGAGTTTTAAATGATACCTCTCGTCCACAAATATACTAAGGGAAGGCACCGAAGAGGCTTTGAAAGCAAGGCAGAATTGCAGGAAACAGATTTCAGGAGGTAGATTCGAATCGCCTTGAAAGCACATGAAAAGCGGCAAAACGTGGACAATGATGCCCTTGGCCAAAAAGGGCGTATGCGTTTTTTCCTGAATATATTCAGGAAAAAACGCATACGCCCCTTTTGGCCAACCAAGCAACCTGGAAAGGCCAATCAGTGCTCCAAAGAAGTCTCGCTTCCCAGCGGGCAAAAGGGCCATGCGGAAAAAAGTGTCCAAACCAGAAATGCAGGACCGGCCATGGAGAAATGGGAGCCTTGCTACGCTGATGGGTGGGATGTAAATTGCCAACAGCCACTCTGGAGAAGTGTATGGTGTGTTGTGAAACATCTAAAAAACACAGCTTGGAGAGCATAGGGCACTTCCACTCATGGGCGTATAAATTGGGAAAACTAAAAATCAGCAAGACACAGGCACCCCAAAGTTTAGGGCTGCTCTGTTGACAAGAACCCCCACTTCATTACACCTTAAATATCCTAGGAAAGCGAAAAATGGATAAAGAAGTTGTGGTCCTCATGTACAATGGAATATCACTCAGCCATGAAATCAACGTCATAAGGCTAGTAGCAGCACGATGAGTGGATTTAGGTACGACGATTCTAAGTGAAATAAGTCACACAGAAAAAGACACTTATCATAAGATATCACTTAGAGAGGGAATGTAAAAACCGCTACACTTGAACTGAATTACAAAACAGAACAGAGTCACACGTTTAGGAAACACACTATGGCTGCTGAACGGGAAAGGTGAGGTGGGGTGATGCATAAAACAAGGGTTTCAAATTAGCTCAGATACCGTTCCATAAACCCAATATGTAAGAGACAAGACCTATTTCTTTTTCAGTGAACTGGACTCAACACCCCCTATTCACCGCACAAGAATATATCTGACTAGGAAGAATCTTCAAACCTATGTATTGATATCTCTCCGTAAGTGAGTCAAGGGGTTGTAAAGTGGCATAAACACAGCCGTGAAAAGCAGCTAAACCCCATTATAAAAATAAATTACTTTTCAAAACCCGTGAAACAAAGACAGTGAAAGAGAGAGAAATTCTTACAAAATTCATTCAGGGGCTGTGATGCAACCTGGATTGACCATATCTAGACCCACAGCTGATTGAGACATAAGGGTGGACACTCTTGGGGCTGAGAGGTTCGGTGAGGTTGGGTGAGCCAACACAGACCCTTTCAAGTAATACTGCATTGTACCCATCCCATGGGTCCCAAATCTCCAGGTTCAAGGGCATCTTCCTACGTCGAAAACAGGCATGAGAAACCCAGAAGATGGTACACCGTGTGATCGGGAAAGGTTTCTAAAACGCACCTCATTTCTCATCTCCTTTGCTCGGGTTCGCCATTCCAGCCGATTTACTCGCCATCTCCCTCCTTGGAGAATCAGCACCTTTAACCTCCTGTTCCGTACAGGTTGCAATTTGTCCTGAGGATGAACGGGAAGAGGGGGAACCAATGAGAGACTAGCTCTAGGTGTTGGGACAGGCACAGGTCACTCTATTTTCCCATCAGGAAGAAGAATTAAGCACAAGCTCAGCCTGCCCCCCAGAACCAGAAGAGGGCCTGAAGCAATCCTGCGCTTTTGCGGCCAGCTCCCAAAAAAGCGAGTTGAAAAATGGAGCTCAGGGGCACTGCAATTCACAAACCTGCAGAGTTTTAAATGATACCTCTCGTCCACAAATATACTAAGGGAAGGCAACGAAGAGGCTTTGAAAGCAAGGCAGAATTGCAGGAAACAGATTTCAGGAGGTAGATTCGAATCGCCTTGAAAGCACATGAAAAGCGGCAAAACGTGGACAATGATGCCCTTGGCCAAAAAGGGCGTATGCGTTTTTTCCTGAATATATTCGGGAAAAAACGCATACGCCCTTTTTGGCCAACCAAGCAACCTGGAAAGGCCAATCAGTGCTCCAAAGAAGTCTCGCTTCCCAGCGGGCAAAAGGGCCATGCGGAAAAAAGTGTCCAAACCAGAAATGCAGGACCGGCCATGGAGAAATGGGAGCCTTGCTACGCTGATGGGTGGGATGTAAATTGCCAACAGCCACTCTGGAGAAGTGTATGGTGTGTTGTGAAACATCTAAAAAACACAGCTTGGAGAGCATAGGGCACTTCCACTCATGGGCGTATAAATTGGGAAAACTAAAAATCAGCAAGACACAGGCACCCCAAAATTTAGGGCTGCTCTGTTGACAAGAACCCCCACTTCATTACACCTTAAATATCCTAGGAAAGCGAAAAATGGATAAAGAATTTGTGGTCCTCATGTACAATGGAATATCACTCAGCCATGAAATCAACGTCATAAGGCTAGTAGCAGCACGATGAGTGGATTTAGGTACGACGATTCTAAGTGAAATAAGTCACACAGAAAAAGACACTTATCATAAGATATCACTTAGAGAGGGAATGTAAAAACCGCTACACTTGAACTGAATTACAAAACAGAACAGAGTCACACGTTTAGGAAACACACTATGGCTGCTGAACGGGAAAGGTGAGGTGGGGTGATGCATAAAACAAGGGTTTCAAATTAGCTCAGATACCGTTCCATAAACCCAATATGTAAGAGACAAGACCTATTTCTTTTTCAGTGAACTGGACTCAACACCCCCTATTCACCGCACAAGAATATATCTGACTAGGAAGAATCTTCAAACCTATGTATTGATATCTCTCCGTAAGTGAGTCAAGGGGTTGTAAAGTGGCATAAACACAGCCGTGAAAAGCAGCTAAACCCCATTATAAAAATAAATTACTTTTCAAAACCCGTGAAACAAAGACAGTGAAAGAGAGAGAAATTCTTACAAAATTCATTCAGGGGCTGTGATGCAACCTGGATTGACCATATCTAGACCCACAGCTGATTGAGACATAAGGGTGGACACTCTTGGGGCTGAGAGGTTCGGTGAGGTTGGGTGAGCCAACGCAGACCCTTTCAAGTAATACTGCATTGTACCCATCCCATGGGTCCCAAATCTCCAGGTTCAAGGGCATCTTCCTACGTCGAAAACAGGCATGAGAAACCCAGAAGATGGTACACCGTGTGATCGGGAAAGGTTTCTAAAACGCACCTCATTTCTCATCTCCTTTGCTCGGGTTCGCCATTCCAGCCGATTTACTAGCCATCTCCCTCCTTGGAGAATCAGCACCTTTAACCTCCTGTTCCGTACAGGTTGCAATTTGTCCTGAGGATGAACGGGAAGAGGGGGAACCAATGAGAGACTAGCTCTAGGTGTTGGGACAGGCACAGGTCACTCTATTTTCCCATCAGGAAGAAGAATTAAGCACAAGCTCAGCCTGCCCCCCAGAACCAGAAGAGGGCCTGAAGCAATCCTGCGCTTTTGCGGCCAGCTCCCAAAAAAGCGAGTTGAAAAATGGAGCTCAGGGGCACTGCAATTCACAAACCTGCACAGTTTTAAATGATACCTCTCGTCCACAAATATACTAAGGGAAGGCAACGAAGAGGCTTTGAAAGCAAGGCAGAATTGCAGGAAACAGATTTCAGGAGGTAGATTCGAATCGCCTTGAAAGCACATGAAAAGCGGCAAAACGTGGACAATGATGCCCTTGGCCAAAAAGGGCGTATGCGTTTTTTCCTGAATATATTCAGGAAAAAACGCATACGCCCTTTTTGGCCAACCAAGCAACCTGGAAAGGCCAATCAGCGCTCCAAAGAAGTCTCGCTTCCCAGCGGGCAAAAGGGCCATGCGGAAAAAAGTGTCCAAACCAGAAATGCAGGACCGGCCATGGATAAATGGGAGCCTTGCTACGCTGATGGGCGGGATGTAAATTGCCAACAGCCACTCTGGAGAAGTGTACGGTGTGTTCTGAAACATCTAAAAAACACAGCTTGGAGAGCATAGGGCACTTCCACTCATGGGCGTATAAATTGGGAAAACTAAACATCAGCAAGACACAGGCACCCCAAAGTTTAGGGCTGCTCTGTTGACAAGAACCCCCACTTCATTACACCTTAAATATCCTAGGAAAGCGAAAAATGGATAAAGAAGTTGGTGTCCTCATGTACAATGGAATATCACTCAGCCATGAAATCCACGTCATAAGGCTAGTAGCAGCACGATGAGTGGATTTAGGTACGACGATTCTAAGTGAAATAAGTCACACAGAAAAAGACACTTATCATAAGATATCACTTAGAGAGGGAATGTAAAAACCGCTACACTTGAACTGAATTACAAAACAGAACAGAGTCACACGTTTAGGAAACACACTATGGCTGCTGAACGGGAAAGGTGAGGTGGGGTGATGCATAAAACAAGGGTTTCAAATTAGCTCAGATACCGTTCCATAAACCCAATATGTAAGAGACAAGACCTATTCCTTTTTCAGTGAACTGGACTCAACACCCCCTATTCACCGCACAAGAATATATCTGACTAGGAAGAATCTTCAAACCTATGTATTGATATCTCTCCGTAAGTGAGTCAAGGGGGTGTAAAGCGGCATAAGCACAGCCGTGAAAAGCAGCTAAACCCCATTATAAAAATAAATTACTTTTCAAAACCCGTGAAACAAAGACAGTGAAAGAGAGAGAAATTCTTACAAAATTCGTTCAGGGGCTGTGATGCAACCTGGATTGACCATATCTAGACCCACAGCTGATTGAGACATAAGGGTGGACACTCTTGGGGCTGAGAGGTTCGGTGAGGTTGGGTGAGCCAACGCAGACCCTTTCAAGTAATACTGCATGGTACCCATCCCATGGGTCCCAAATCTCCAGGTTCAAGGGCATCTTCCTACGTCGAAAACAGGCATGAGAAACCCAGAAGATGGTACACCGTGTGATCGGGAAAGGTTTCTAAAACGCACCTCATTTCTCATCTCCTTTGCTCGGGTTCGCCATTCCAGCCGATTTACTAGCCATCTCCCTCCTTGGAGAATCAGCACCTTTAACCTCCTGTTCCGTACAGGTTGCAATTTGTCCTGAGGATGAACGGGAAGAGGGGGAACCAATGAGAGACTAGCTCTAGGTGTTGGGACAGGCACAGGTCACTCTATTTTCCCATCAGGAAGAAGAACTAAGCACAAGCTCAGCCTGCCCCCCAGAACCAGAAGAGGGCCTGAAGCAATCCTGCGCTTTTGCGGCCAGCTCCCAAAAAAGCGAGTTGAAAAATGGAGCTCAGGGGCACTGCAATTCACAAACCTGCAGAGTTTTAAATGATACCTCTCGTCCACAAATATATTAAGGGAAGGCAACGAAGAGGCTTTGAAAGCAAGGCAGAATTGCAGGAAACAGATTTCAGGAGGTAGATTCGAATCGCCTTGAAAGCACATGAAAAGCGGCAAAACGTGGACAATGATGCCCTTGGCCAAAAAGGGCGTATGCGTTTTTTCCAGGAAAAAACGCATACGCCCTTTTTGGCCAACCAAGCAACCTGGAAAGGCCAATCAGCGCTCCAAAGAAGTCTCGCTTCCCAGCGGGCAAAAGGGCCATGCGGAAAAAAGTGTCCAAACCAGAAATGCAGGACGGGCCATGGAGAAATGGGAGCCTTGCTACGCTGATGGGCGGGATGTAAATTGCCAACAGCCACTCTGGAGAAGTGTACGGTGTGTTCTGAAACATCTAAAAAACACAGCTTGGAGAGCACAGGGCACTTCCACTCATGGGCGTATAAATTGGGAAAACTAAACATCAGCAAGACACAGGCACCCCAAAGTTTAGGGCTGCTCTGTTGACAAGAACCCCCACTTCATTACACCTTAAATATCCTAGGAAAGCGAAAAATGGATAAAGAAGTTGGGGTCCTCATGTACAATGGAATATCACTCAGCCATGAAATCCACGTCATAAGGCTAGTAGCAGCACGATGAGTGGATTTAGGTACGACGATTCTAAGTGAAATAAGTCACACAGAAAAAGACACTTATCATAAGATATCACTTAGAGAGGGAATGTAAAAACCGCTACACTTGAACTGAATTACAAAACAGAACAGAGTCACACGTTTAGGAAACACACTATGGCTGCTGAACGGGAAAGGTGAGGTGGGGTGATGCATAAAACAAGGGTTTCAAATTAGCTCACATACCGTTCCATAAACCCAATATGTAAGAGACAAGACCTATTCCTTTTTCAGTGAACTGGACTCAACACCCCCTATTCACCGCACAAGAATATATCTGACTAGGAAGAATCTTCAAACCTATGTATTGATATCTCTCCGTAAGTGAGTCAAGGGGGTGTAAAGCGGCATAAACACAGCCGTGAAAAGCAGCTAAACCCCATTATAAAAATAAATTACTTTTCAAAACCCGTGAAACAAAGACAGTGAAAGAGAGAGAAATTCTTACAAAATTCGTTCAGGGGCTGTGATGCAACCTGGATTGACCATATCTAGACCCACAGCTGATTGAGACATAAGGGTGGACACTCTTGGGGCTGAGAGGTTCGGTGAGGTTGGGTGAGCCAACGCAGACCCTTTCAAGTAATACTGCATGGTACCCATCCCATGGGTCCCAAATCTCCAGGTTCAAGGGCATCTTCCTACGTCGAAAACAGGCATGAGAAACCCAGAAGATGGTACACCGTGTGATCGGGAAAGGTTTCTAAAACGCACCTCATTTCTCATCTCCTTTGCTCGGGTTCGCCATTCCAGCCGATTTACTAGCCATCTCCCTCCTTGGAGAATCAGCACCTTTAACCTCCTGTTCCGTACAGGTTGCAATTTGTCCTGAGGATGAACAGGAAGAGGGGGAACCAATGAGAGACTAGCTCTAGGTGTTGGGACAGGCACAGGTCACTCTATTTTCCCATCAGGAAGAAGAATTAAGCACAAGCTCAGCCTGCCCCCCAGAACCAGAAGAGGGCCTGAAGCAATCCTGCGCTTTTGCGGCCAGCTCCCAAAAAAGCGAGTTGAAAAATGGAGCTCAGGGGCACTGCAATTCACAAACCTGCAGAGTTTTAAATGATACCTCTCGTCCACAAATATATTAAGGGAAGGCAACGAAGAGGCTTTGAAAGCAAGGCAGAATTGCAGGAAACAGATTTCAGGAGGTAGATTCGAATCGCCTTGAAAGCACATGAAAAGCGGCAAAACGTGGACAATGATGCCCTTGGCCAAAAAGGGCGTATGCGTTTTTTCCTGAATATATTCAGGAAAAAACGCATACGCCCTTTTTGGCCAACCAAGCAACCTGGAAAGGCCAATCAGCGCTCCAAAGAAGTCTCGCTTCCCAGCGGGCAAAAGGGCCATGCGGAAAAAAAGTGTCCAAACCAGAAATGCAGGACCGGCCATGGAGAAATGGGAGCCTTGCTACGCTGATGGGTGGGATGTAAATTGCCAACAGCCACTCTGGAGAAGTGTACGGTGTGTTCTGAAACATCTAAAAAACACAGCTTGGAGAGCATAGGGCACTTCCACTCATGGGCGTATAAATTGGGAAAACTAAAAATCAGCAAGACACAGGCACCCCAAAGTTTAGGGCTGCTCTGTTGACAAGAACCCCCACTTCATTACACCTTAAATATCCTAGGAAAGCGAAAAATGGATAAAGAAGTTGTGGTCCTCATGTACAATGGAATATCACTCAGCCATGAAATCCACGTCATAAGGCTAGTAGCAGCACGATGAGTGGATTTAGGTACGACGATTCTAAGTGAAATAAGTCACACAGAAAAAGACACTTATCATAAGATATCACTTAGAGAGGGAATGTAAAAACCGCTACAGTTGAACTGAATTACAAAACAGAACAGAGTCACACGTTTAGGAAACACACTATGGCTGCTGAACGGGAAAGGTGAGGTGGGGTGATGCATAAAACAAGGGTTTCAAATTAGCTCCGATACCGTTCCATAAACCCAATATGTAAGAGACAAGACCTATTTCTTTTTCAGTGAACTGGACTCAACACCCCCTATTCACCGCACAAGAATATATCTGACTAGTAAGAATCTTCAAACCTATGTATTGATATCTCTCCGTAAGTGAGTCAAGGGGGTGTAAAGCGGCATAAACACAGCCGTGAAAAGCAGCTAAACCCCAATATAAAAATAAATTAGTTTTCAAAACCCGTGAAACAAAGACAGTGAAAGAGAGAGAAATTCTTACAAAATTCGTTCAGGGGCTGTGATGCAACCTGGATTGACCATATCTAGACCCACAGCTGATTGAGACATAAGGGTGGACACTCTTGGGGCTGAGAGGTTCGGTGAGGTTGGGTGAGCCAACGCAGACCCTTTCAAGTAATACTGCATGGTACCCATCCCATGGGTCCCAAATCTCCAGGTTCAAGGGCATCTTCCTACGTCGAAAACAGGCATGAGAAACCCAGAAGATGGTACACCGTGTGATCGGGAAAGGTTTCTAAAACGCACCTCATTTCTCATCTCCTTTGCTCGGGTTCGCCATTCCAGCCGATTTACTAGCCATCTCCCTCCTTGGAGAATCAGCACCTTTAACCTCCTGTTCCGTACAGGTTGCAATTTGTCCTGAGGATGAACGGGAAGAGGGGGAACCAATGAGAGACTAGCTCTAGGTGTTGGGACAGGCACAGGTCACTCTATTTTCCCATCAGGAAGAAGAATTAAGCACAAGCTCAGCCTGCCCCCCAGAACCAGAAGAGGGCCTGAAGCAATCCTGCGCTTTTGCGGCCAGCTCCCAAAAAAGCGAGTTGAAAAATGGAGCTCAGGGGCACTGCAATTCACAAACCTGCAGAGTTTTAAATGATACCTCTGGTCCACAAATATATTAAGGGAAGGCAATGAAGAGGCTTTGAAAGCAAGGCAGAATTGCAGGAAACAGATTTCAGGAGGTAGATTCGAATCGCCTTGAAAGCACATGAAAAGCGGCAAAACGTGGACAATGATGCCCTTGGCCAAAAAGGGCGTATGCGTTTTTTCCTGAATATATTCAGGAAAAAACGCATACGCCCTTTTTGGCCAACCAAGCAACCTGGAAAGGCCAATCAGCGCTCCAAAGAAGTCTCGCTTCCCAGCGGCCAAAAGGGCCATGCGGAAAAAAGTGTCCAAACCAGAAATGCAGGACCGGCCATGGAGAAATGGGAGCCTTGCTACGCTGATGGGTGGGATGTAAATTGCCAACAGCCACTCTGGAGAAGTGTACGGTGTGTTCTGAAACATCTAAAAAACACAGCTTGGAGAGCATAGGGCACTTCCACTCATGGGCGTATAAATTGGGAAAACTAAAAATCAGCAAGACACAGGCACCCCAAAGTTTAGGGCTGCTCTGTTGACAAGAACCCCCACTTCATTACACCTTAAATATCCTAGGAAAGCGAAAAATGGATAAAGAAGTTGTGGTCCTCATGTACAATGGAATATCACTCAGCCATGAAATCCACGTCATAAGGCTAGTAGCAGCACGATGAGTGGATTTAGGTACGACGATCCTAAGTGAAATAAGTCACACAGAAAAAGACACTTATCATAAGATATCACTTAGAGAGGGAATGTAAAAACCGCTACACTTGAACTGAATTACAAAACAGAACAGAGTCACACGTTTAGGAAACACACTATGGCTGCTGAACGGGAAAGGTGAGGTGGGGTGATGCATAAAACAAGGGTTTCAAATTAGCTCCGATACCGTTCCATAAACCCAATATGTAAGAGACAAGACCTATTCCTTTTTCAGTGAACTGGACTCAACACCCCCTATTCACCGCACAAGAATATATCTGACTAGGAAGAATCTTCAAACCTATGTATTGATATCTCTCCGTAAGTGAGTCAAGGGGGTGTAAAGCGGCATAAACACAGCCGTGAAAAGCAGCTAAACCCCAATATAAAAATAAATTACTTTTCAAAACCCGTGAAACAAAGACAGTGAAAGAGAGAGAAATTCTTACAAAATTCGTTCAGGGGCTGTGATGCAACCTGGATTGACCATATCTAGACCCACAGCTGATTGAGACATAAGGGTGGACACTCTTGGGGCTGAGAGGTTCGGTGAGGTTGGGTGAGCCAACGCAGACCCTTTCAAGTAATACTGCATGGTACCCATCCCATGGGTCCCAAATCTCCAGGTTCAAGGGCATCTTCCTACGTCGAAAACAGGCATGAGAAACCCAGAAGATGGTACACCGTGTGATCGGGAAAGGTTTCTAAAACGCACCTCATTTCTCATCTCCTTTGCTCGGGTTCGCCATTCCAGCCGATTTACTAGCCGTCTCCCTCCTTGGAGAATCAGCACCTTTAACCTCCTGTTCCGTACAGGTTGCAATTTGTCCTGAGGATGAACGGGAAGAGGGGGAACCAATGAGAGACTAGCTCTAGGTGTTGGGACAGGCACAGGTCACTCTATTTTCCCATCAAGAAGAAGAATTAAGCACAAGCTCAGCCTGCCCCCCAGAACCAGAAGAGGGCCTGAAGCAATCCTGCGCTTTTGCGGCCAGCTCCCAAAAAAGCGAGTTGAAAAATGGAGCTCAGGGGCACTGCAATTCACAAACCTGCAGAGTTTTAAATGATACCTCTCGTCCACAAATATATTAAGGGAAGGCAACGAAGAGGCTTTGAAAGCAAGGCAGAATTGCAGGAAACAGATTTCAGGAGGTAGATTCGAATCGCCTTGAAAGCACATGAAAAGCGGCAAAACGTGGACAATGATGCCCTTGGCCAAAAAGGGCGTATGCGTTTTTTCCTGAATATATTCAGGAAAAAACGCATACGCCCTTTTTGGCCAACCAAGCAACCTGGAAAGGCCAATCAGCGCTCCAAAGAAGTCTCGCTTCCCAGCGGGCAAAAGGGCCATGCGGAAAAAAGTGTCCAAACCAGAAATGCAGGACCGGCCATAGAGAAATGGGAGCCTTGCTACGCTGATGGGTGGGATGTAAATTGCCAACAGCCACTCTGGAGAAGTGTACGGTGTGTTCTGAAACATCTAAAAAACACAGCTTGGAGAGCATAGGGCACTTCCACTCATGGGCGTATAAATTGGGAAAACTAAAAATCAGCAAGACACAGGCACCCCAAAGTTTAGGGCTGCTCTGTTGACAAGAACCCCCACTTCATTACACCTTAAATATCCTAGGAAAGAGAAAAATGGATAAAGAAGTTGGGGTCCTCATGTACAATGGAATATCACTCAGCCATGAAATCCACGTCATAAGGCTAGTAGCAGCACGATGAGTGGATTTAGGTACGACGATTCTAAGTGAAATAAGTCACACAGAAAAGACACTTATCATAAGATATCACTTAGAGAGGGAATGTAAAAACCGCTACACTTGAACTGAATTGCAAAACAGAACAGAGTCACACGTTTAGGAAACACACTATGGCTGCTGAACGGGAAAGGTGAGGTGGGGTGATGCATAAAACAAGGGTTTCAAATTAGCTCAGATACCGTTCCATAAACCCAATATGTAAGAGACAAGACCTATTTCTTTTTCAGTGAACTGGACTCAACACCCCCTATTCACCGCACAAGAATATATCTGACTAGGAAGAATCTTCAAACCTATGTATTGATATCTCTCCGTAAGTGAGTCAAGGGGTTGTAAAGTGGCATAAACACAGCCGTGAAAAGCAGCTAAACCCCATTATAAAAATAAATTACTTTTCAAAACCCGTGAAACAAAGACAGTGAAAGAGAGAGAAATTCTTACAAAATTCATTCAGGGGCTGTGATGCAACCTGGATTGACCATATCTAGACCCACAGCTGATTGAGACATAAGGGTGGACACTCTTGGGGCTGAGAGGTTCGGTGAGGTTGGGTGAGCCAACGCAGACCCTTTCAAGTAATACTGCATGGTACCCATCCCATGGGTCCCAAATCTCCAGGTTCAAGGGCATCTTCCTACGTCGAAAACAGGCATGAGAAACCCAGAAGATGGTACACCGTGTGATCGGGAAACGTTTCTAAAACGCACCTCATTTCTCATCTCCTTTGCTCGGGTTCGCCATTCCAGCCGATTTACTAGCCATCTCCCTCCTTGGAGAATCAGCACCTTTAACCTCCTGTTCCGTACAGGTTGCAATTTGTCCTGAGGATGAACGGGAAGAGGGGGAACCAATGAGAGGTTGCTCTAGGTGTTGGGACAGGCACAGGTCACTCTATTTTCCCATCAGGAAGAAGAATTAAGCACAAGCTCAGCCTGCCCCCCAGAACCAGAAGAGGGCCTGAAGCAATCCTGCGCTTTTGCGGCCAGCTCCCAAAAAAGCGAGTTGAAAAATGGAGCTCAGGGGCACTGCAATTCACAAACCTGCAGAGTTTTAAATGATACCTCTCGTCCACAAATATACTAAGGGAAGGCAACGAAGAGGCTTTGAAAGCAAGGCAGAATTGCAGGAAACAGATTTCAGGAGGTAGATTCGAATCGCCTTGAAAGCACATGAAAAGCGGCAAAACGTGGACAATGATGCCCTTGGCCAAAAAGGGCGTATGCGTTTTTTCCTGAATATATTCAGGAAAAAACGCATACGCCCTTTTTGGCCAACCAAGCAACCTGGAAAGGCCAATCAGTGCTCCAAAGAAGTCTCGCTTCCCAGCGGGCAAAAGGGCCATGCGGAAAAAAGTGTCCAAACCAGAAATGCAGGACCGGCCATGGAGAAATGGGAGCCTTGCTACGCTGATGGGTGGGATGTAAATTGCCAACAGCCACTCTGGAGAAGTGTATGGTGTGTTGTGAAACATCTAAAAAACACAGCTTGGAGAGCATAGGGCACTTCCACTCATGGGCGTATAAATTGGGAAAACTAAAAATCAGCAAGACACAGGCACCCCAAAGTTTAGGGCTGCTCTGTTGACAAGAACCCCCACTTCATTACACCTTAAATATCCTAGGAAAGCGAAAAATGGATAAAGAAGTTGGGGTCCTCATGTACAATGGAATATCACTCAGCCATGAAATCAACGTCATAAGGCTAGTAGCAGCACGATGAGTGGATTTAGGTACGACGATTCTAAGTGAAATAAGTCACACAGAAAAAGACACTTATCATAAGATATCACTTAGAGAGGGAATGTAAAAACCGCTACACTTGAACTGAATTACAAAACAGAACAGAGTCACACGTTTAGGAAACACACTATGGCTGCTGAACGGGAAAGGTGAGGTGGGGTGATGCATAAAACAAGGGTTTCAAATTAGCTCAGATACCGTTCCATAAACCCAATATGTAAGAGACAAGACCTATTTCTTTTTCAGTGAACTGGACTCAACACCCCCTATTCACCGCACAAGAATATATCTGACTAGGAAGAATCTTCAAACCTATGTATTGATATCTCTCCGTAAGTGAGTCAAGTGGTTGTGAAGTGGCATAAACACAGCCGTGAAAAGCAGCTAAACCCCATTATAAAAATAAATTACTTTTCAAAACCCGTGAAACAAAGACAGTGAAAGAGAGAGAAATTCTTACAAAATTCATTCAGGGGCTGTGATGCAACCTGGATTGACCATATCTAGACCCACAGCTGATTGAGACATAAGGGTGGACACTCTTGGGGCTGAGAGGTTCGGTGAGGTTGGGTGAGCCAACGCAGAC